>NC_056729.1:187372749-187445249 GCF_019279795.1 Protopterus annectens
CAATTGCAGAGACTAATAGAAATATGTTGATGCTGTTAAAAAGGTATTTATACAACTTCTCATTCAATAACTGACAAAGAAAACAAGTTTTCACTTGTAACTAGCTGACACAACAAAACCAGAAGAACATGATATTATTATTAGCAGTAGTAGTATTAACTCATTAAGTACCACATGGACAAGAGTGCTGATTGTTGTTATTGTGTTGCACAGCTATATCTGTCCTCATCTATTGACCTTTCACACAAAAATTATTGTGAAGACATAATACCAGAAAACAAAAATGTCTATCCTCATAAAATTAACATCATGCCCTTCAACCTGTCATCAAAATAGAAAGACTGAAGGCAATATGCTGCAAGCTCATGCACATTTAAATTACTTTTATTGTTATATGTCTTTAGCAACAAGGACATCAGCAACAAAGAAACAACCCAGTATGACATATATAAAAAATCAATCATACCTTTGTGCTCACCATATAATTTATACAGACTTAAAGAATTCTGATCAATTTTCTAGTGTTTCAGTATTAATCCATTTGTAGTAATACATGCTAAAGTTCTTTGACTTAACTTCAGAATTATAAATAAATAAATAAAATTATTTAAACCCTATCAAATAACAATAAACAAGGGTTGGGGGGTCAACTTCAGCATTCTCAAATTTCTTAAAAAAAAAAAAAATGTTTGGTCCCAGGGCCCCATAGCCTTCAAAGATAAGCAACTGAATTAGGATAATAGCCTGAGTTGGGACAAAGATGGCTGCCGTTCTATAAGCACTGCAGTACTTCAGCTCTTCAAATACCTGAGGAAAAAATCAACCCTGTGGAGTTATACTTAGAGTAAACAAACTAATTGTCAGTTATTACTAATTGACCAGAAGTCACTTTTGGTTCTGAGAAAGAAAAATCGGAAAAAAATACTTGGTAATAGCAGGATTGGATCTGATTGTCAGGTTGACTCTGAACAGAGCACTGAACAAAGGACTGACTTATTTCACTTTTGTAACTTTTCCTTGGGAAATAAATCTTCGTGCAGAATTTCTAAATGTCACAGGAGGACAAAAATATGGAAACTACAACTTCCAAAACCAAGCTGTCAGCTTTGCAATCACCGGAGAAAGAATCTTTATTCAAGAGACAGAAAACTGTCAAACAGCAGGAGACTGCAAAAACAGGGCCATCAACAAAATCTGATCAACAGGTCACAATGGAAGAAATCAAATCAGCATTGCTACCTATACAGGATGCCTTAAAAGAGCTAATATCTCAAATACTTTCATTTAGTGACACATGTAATCGGATTCTCGAAAGAATGGAGAAAGCAGAAACTAGAATAGCTACCAATGAAGACAACATATTAATGCTCACTAAAAGAAAAGAGACACATGGAACAGACATTCAAACGATGCAAAATAAAATTCTGGACTTGGAAGCAAGATCCAGACGTAATAATATAATCATCAGAGGGAACCCTGAATCTATTCAATATAATGACCTGATCACTTCTATTACACAAATATTCGAAATACTGCTCAAGGACTCTGAGGATGTTAAGCAGATGGTCATAGAAAGGGTGCATAGAGCATACAGAGAATCTCAAGCTTCAAATATACCCAGACCTGTTTATGTTAAAATATTGAACTACCAAGATGTGAGCAAAGTACTGTTAACTATTAAAAAATCTGGTGGATTTATAATGTGGCAAAATAACAAAATCTCCATAGCACAGGATTTACCTACACAAATAAGGCAATCCAGACAAATGCTGGCTCCATATTGTATGTTTCTGATTGACAAAAATATCAGATTTCAAATGAAATATCCCAATAACTTAATTTTTACTGTGGATGGCATTAAATACTCTGTAAGTACAAGGAAAGAAGCAAGACCTACTTTATGAAGATTTTTAAGGCTTTCCCATCTTCAGAAATGTGAACAGTCCATTCTGGCTTTCTGCAGCACCAGGAGAATGGGATTCTTCATTTACGATGATCCGAGGCTTTAAAATCCTTTGTCTGTTCAGTTTCTTGTAGCAGGCCTGGAATTTCATCTTCTTATCTTCTTATCTTCTTATCTCGTAGTTCCAGTGTTAATACAAAGTTTCTATGAAGTTTTATGGCTGTAGCGAGCATTTCTGATCCACGAGGCAACAGGAAATGCATTGGAGGAAGCGTGGTGCAGCCAGGAGGTCCGTTCGTGAATTGGGTCCCCTGTCGCGAGCGCGAAGGAAAGGATTTAAACAGCTTTTACAGTCTAAATAGCTGGGAAGAAAGAGGAACTGTTGGCGAAGCAAAATGAAACCTGTTTGGACTTATTTTGAAGTAAAAGGACTGTAAGATAGTTTATGAAGTCAGAGTGATGCAGGTAAACGCTGTTGAAATGCATTGTGTATTAGAAAAGGAGATAGTAATGTGTAGTGGCAGAATAAGGTACTGTAGTTTTTTTTTTTTATATTTGTTTTCTCTTTTTTTCCCTATATCTCCCTTTTTCTTTTACTTCTTTTCTATTTTCCTGTAGATAGGTTGTATTATTTTTGTTTTATCTGATAAATAATATAAAAATGCTTAGTTTAACAGATTTAAACAATGTGCATATAATAATAAAAGAACATAAAAGAAGTTATTTTTATATGTGTAATTGAAGGCATTTTTTCTTATTTCTTCTCCTTTTGCTGTGCTCCCTTCATGCTTTTGGTGTTTTTTTTTTATTTTAACCCTTTGGTTCCTCTTTTATTTACATATGGTTACTACAAATGAAAGTGCCATTATAGTTTTATTTTTAACTGTATTGATTTTCAATATTAATATGTTTGTAGCTAAGTTGTAGGGGAAGAACAAAGCAGATTAAAGTAGCTAGATCATTTTATTCAGTAGATGCAGGGTGTTGGGAAATGTTAAATAATTGTCTGCTTTCTATGTCAACTGATACTTAATACTGTATAGAACAATAAATTAGAATGTTATATGCTATTGCTGAATATGATGCTGAAGTGAACCGAAGTACATTAGAATCTCAGGGTACAATTAGTTTATTTATATATCCATAAATATGTACAGAGCTGTAGTTTCCTATAAGTAGTGTTTAGTAGGGAATGTCAGAATTAGGCTTTGTAGACGTAGAAGTAGTTGTTGTAGGTTTTTTGCATGGGGTTTTATTGTTAAATAATAGAATTAGTAGGTTAGTTACTCAGATGGTTTCCAGTAATGTGAAAAACCTATGTTCATCCTGGTCCAGAGGAATAGTGGATAGGCACTGGGTAGGGATGGGATGGCAGTTTTGCTTCCATACAATTGATGATATGCCAACTTATGTTATTCTAAGGTTGCTTAAAGAGATTAGACATCGATTTACATTTCTAATGAACGTTAAATGTGGAGAGTAGAATCTTGGAATGTCAAAGGATTCCAGAACATGAAAAAAAGAAAGCTGTTTTTTCATTTGTTTCTCAAATCATCAGCATGCTGTATTTTATTACAAGAAACGCATATGACTAATGACCAGTGGGACTCAGTGAAGGATTAGAAATGGGTTAGGAAGATTGTGTCAGCGGAAGGAACAACAAATAGTGCAGGGGTGGCGATTTTAATTAAGAATCATTTTCAGGGAGATATTATGGATGTGAAAATGGATCAGGAGGGTAGATGGTGTTTGGCCCTTCTCTCATCCAAAGGGTATGATAAACCTATAGTACTAATATGTGTATATGCCCCTAATGTTAATCAGCATCATTTCATAGCTTCAATCTATTCCATTTTACAGTCATATAATAATTGCTATATAGTGTTGGGAGGTGACTGGAACTCTTATCAAGATCCTAAATTAGACAAGTTGGGTGCTTCTCCAGCATTCAATAAACAGGCAATGGTAGCTTTGAAAGAACTGAAAATGGATTTCAAACTCTATGACCCTTTTAAACACACACACTCACAAGGGAAGGCAGAGAATTTTACTTTTTATTCATCCTGCCATAAGATGTGGTCGAGAACTGACTTTTTTTTTAATTTCAGAGGTGCTGATCTCAGCTGACCCTAGTGTTTCTAATCAAGTTAGACAACTCTCAGACCATTCAAAGATAACTTTAACCTTAAATAGCAGTAATATGAATACTAAGAGTCTTCAAGGGTATAATTGGTCCTTAAACCCATATTTACTAACCAAGGAGGATATATTAATGGAAGTCAAGGAGATACTTAAACAGTCACTAAATAATATTTCCGAAAATAGACACCCAATAGATATAGAATGGGCTACAACTAAAACGCAGCTAAGAGGACTATTTATCCAAAAAGCTGCATATTATAAAAAATTGCAAAAGAAGACTCAATTGGATTTGGAAACTAAAATTCTATTATTGGATCAAGATTTGACGAGGAACTATAATGAACAGACAGAAACTGAGCTATTACGATGTCAAAAAGAACTATTTTTACTTCATAATAGAAATTTGTCACTTTATGAACAAAGAAATTTAGTTAAATATGCAAATCATATTCAAACCCCCTCGAAAGCATTAGCTCGTATCATTAACCAGATGAAATCAACACAATTAATTACTGAAATACACTATATCCGTCATTGGTGACTCCATAGTCAGGCACACTGACGTCCCGCTCACCAGACTGAGTAAGGAGAAGGTCACAGTAAGCTGCCTGTCGGGCACTAGAATCTGCCACATAACGCAAGCACTCAGGTCTCTCAACAGCAAGTACAAGTACGACTCAGTCATTGTCCATGCTGGTGTCAACGACCTGAGATGTACCTCATTGGACTACATGAAAAGAGACATTGAGGAGCTCTCTGATTATGTAGCCCAGGCAGGTATGACCCTGACCTTGAGCAGTATCCTACCTTCACCTAGAATGATGCCACAACACAGTGATAAGATGATCAGCTTTAATAATTGGCTTAAATTTTGGTGTCATTCAAAGGGGATCCGATGTCTGTCTGCCTGGGATGACATGCTGGACAAGCCACGCTGCTTCGCAAGGGACGGCTTGCACCTGTCACCCCTGGGCTTCCAGATATTGGCAAAGGCTCTTGCCACCCCCATAGTGCCTTTTTTAGGCAAAGCTCAAATTCTAAACCTACCACCCTAGAACACAAAAAAGGAAAAAAACTAAGGGTAATGCTGCTCAATTCCAGAAGTCTCAATCTCAAGATACACGCACTCGAGGCCCTTCTCAGTATGGAGAACATCGATGTCTGTGCTGTGACAGAAACCTCCTAGTTCAAGGCTCCTGAGAGCACCCCAGCACTATCAGGTTTCACCTCATATCATGCGTTCCGGCCCCAAAATCCGGACAACACCAAGAAAGGAGGGGGGGTGTCCATATTCATAAAGGACACACACACCTCAAGGTTGGTGGCAACGCACAATGCATCAGAGACCATCCAGGTGCAATTAACCATAGGCAAGACTGCTCTGCAATTTGTAGCATGTTACAGGCCACCCTCTCAAACTCAGGAACCTCACATGGCCTTCCTGAAAACACTGGAGGGGATAAATGTATCTCCAAATACCATCATACTAGGTGATTTCAACTACCCTAATATAGACTGGGAACACTATTCAAGCCCAAACACTCTAGCCCAAAGGTTCCTGGAGTTCATAAACTCAAATGCCATGGAACAACTAGTCACCATCCCCACAAGAGGAGAAAACATACTTGATCTCATCATCACGAACATGGGATCACAATGTTCAACACCGGAAGTATACCCCTCACTGGTGAGATCAGATCATAAACTAATCTCGCTGGAGGTCCTCATCCCGCCCCCACCTGAAACAAAAAAGACCACAGTGAAAAACTTCTCAAAAGCCGACTTCACACTTCTAAAAACTAGTGTTGTCTCCTTTAAGGCCCCTGAGCCAGTGGTAAACATTACTCAAACCGCTGAATCACTTACAAATGCCTTCTACCAGCACCTACAGGACTGCATGGATCAGGCAATCTCAAACAAAACTAAGACTCTTTCTACCAAAGGCAAGCGTCCAGTCTGGTGGACCCCAGCCATAAACAAGCTCTACAACAAAAGGAGGAAGCTACTACAAGATAGAGCAAAACCCTTGAAAGGTAAGACACCTTTGATCATTATAAGTAAAAACTAAGAGCTCTCATAAAATCATCCAAGGCAAATTTTGAGAGAAAAATCGCCAAGGACTCAAAAGACAATCATAAGGCCTTCTTTAGCTATGTTAGAAACCTAGGAGGAAACTCCCAGATATGCTCAGAATTAGTTCAAAATGATGTGAAGATTACTGAACCTACACACATTGCCAACATACTGGCTGACAGGTTCAGTGCAAACTCCCCCCCCCCACAAAAGGAGAGATATCTATACCAGAGGATTGTAGCCCCCCAAACATCTCCAACGCCCAGGTGAGAACTGCTCTCTCCAAGGCAAAAAACACAGCATCCATGGGACCGGATGGTGTCCCCGGCTGTGTGCTCCACCAACTCAATGAGGAATTAAACCCACAGTTAGGGCAGCTGTTTAATCTTAGCCTCACCTCAGGATACATACCCAAGGAGTGGCGCACGGGGACTGTGGTCCCAATTCATAAGGGCGGTGCCTCCACCGACCCTGGAGATTACCGTCCCATTAGCTTGACAAGCCTTATCTGCAAAGCCATGGAGAGGATCATAATGGAACTCATAAATAAAGACATAGGGAACTTGCAGACGTTGGATCCATCCCAGTTTGGCTTTGTCAAAGGCAGATCATGCCTCTTAAACTTGGTTGAATTTTTCGAAACAGTCACCAAGGCCATTGATGAGGGCAAGGCAGTCCATACAGCCTACCTCGACCTGGCAAAGGCCTTCGACACAATACCCCACTCAGGTATCATCGAAAAACTCATCAGCTTAAATGTAAACCCATACATCACAAGATGGGTTGCAAACTGGCTAAGTGAAAGAACCCACAGGGTCAGAGTTGCTGGCGCCATGTCAGACTCAAAGCCTGTCACAAGTGGTGTCCCACAGGGCTCAGTCCTGGGACCACTCTTGTTCGGCATCTACTTTTCTGAAGTACAAGCAAACACAGGAGGGTTATGGCTGACAAAGTTTGCAGATGACTGCAAACTGGGCACCATAGTCGAAAACACATTTGACACAGATATCCTTCAGAAGGGCCTCACAGAAATGGATAACTGGTGCCAGAGCCATGGCCAAAAGTTAAACGCCAAGAAATGCATAGTCATACCCTTCGGGAAAAACAAGGTTACCCCTAGCTACCATATAGGTGTCAATTCACTGAGCACAGAAGAAGTCATCAGGGATCTGGGGACCCAGGTTGACAGTAACCTTTCGTTTGACACTCATGTTGCCAAAGTAGTTAGGAAAACCTTCTACATTGCCCACCTGATCATGAAGGGATTCACATCTAGATCTAGGGAGGTCATCGTCCCCCTGTACTCATCACTCATTAGACCTATGATTGAGTACAATGCCCCATTCGGAATGTATCTGACCCATCACCTGCAGCAGCTGGAAAGGCCCCAAAAGTTCCTCACCAAAAGGATAAAGGGTCTCAAAAATATGTCTTATGCTGCCAGACTGAAAGAACTCCAGCTCTATTCAGTCGCATACCGCTTGCTCAGAGGTGACCTGTGCCTGACATATAAGGCCATGTCAAACCCAGATTTGATGAATATGCTTCACCTCAAAAAATCTAGATCCCTCAGAACCACAAGGGCGGAGACTTAAACGCGTTGACACGGTTATTAATAGAATGTGCTGGAGGGACAGATTCATCACCCAGAGACTCCCTATGCTGTGGAACAAAATCCCGGTACATGTGAGGCAGAGCACCTCGCTGGCCTTGTTCAAGAGGAATCTTGACCAATGGATGGGAGATCGCAGATATACCCCAGGGATTACTTCAGTGTCACTGCTTGACAGAGGCACAGCAAAATAATAGGCATAGTTTTCTTCAAACTAAAGGGGTGGCAAAAGCCACATAACTATGGGCTAGGCTTATAAATGCCCTTGGGCAGATAGCCTAGTATGAACCTATGAACCTATGAACCTATGAACAATACTACATATACTGACAAGACAGATATCATGAAGACCTTTGAAAATATTTTTAATCAGATTTATGGTGAGAAGCAGACACTTTTGCAAGATAAAGACAGAAAAGATTTTCTACAGAAAATCACTTTCCCCAATATTGATAAGGAATTCCATCGAGATTTAATCAAACCGATTACAGTTGAGGAGGTGTTCGAGACAATCAAGAAACTAAAGTCTCATAAAGCCCCAGGCCCAGAAGGTTTGACCTCGGAATTCTACAAATCTTTTAGTGAGATTCTGAGTAGTGTATTGTCACAGACTTTTAATTATATCATTCTAAATAGAATTAATGATCCTCATTTTAATGCCTCAAGGACAGTTCTGATATTAAAGGAGAAAGGTGATTCCAAAAATCCTGATAATTACAGGCCTATATCACTTTTGAATATGGACATGAAAATCATGACATCAATTCTGGCGAGTAGACTGAAAAAGGTAATAAACCCAATAATATCAGAGGAACAGGCGGGGTTTATGGATGGGAGACAGACCACGGATAACACCTTAACGCTCCATACCTTAATCTCTTATGCGAAATATAAAAACCTGAATTTGTACGCCCTATATATTGATGCTCAGAAAGCATTTGATAGGGTTAATTTGGTTTATTTATTTGATACATTACCTTATTTTAATATACCGCAGGAGTTTATCTCAACGTTAAGGATACTATATAAAAATGCATACACAAATTTATTTATAAATCACGAATGCTCGTATAGGATAAAAATCAAAAATGGTACGTGACAGGGCTGCCCATTATCTCCCATCTTATTTAATCTTTACTTGGAGCCCTTATTTTTACACTTTAAGCAAAATGTTTTTTATAATTCTCCTGTACTGTATGGAATAAAGGTTAGGATGGCTGCCTATGCAGATGATTTAAACATATATTGTACCACACCTGTTTCTGATACTGAAAAAATATTAGCTGCAATAGAAATCTTTGAGAGAATTTCCAACTACAAGCTAAATTTTAAAAAATCTAAAATATTCCCATTAAAGACACCCACACCCTTTTCAATGCTTCCTTTGATAGGACAAGTAATGACGGAAGAAAAGATAAAATATCTGGGGATTGTCTTCTCAACTGAAAATAGAGATTTTTTTATAAACAATGTAAAGTCAACTACAGTTCAAATAGCATTGGATCTGGAAAGATGGAGTAGATTGAAGTTACCAATGTTGGCAAGAGCAGCTATTATAAGAATGAATGTTCTTCCTAGAATGTTGTATATTTTTAGAGCTGCACAACTCAGAATTACCAAAACATTTTTCAAACAGCTTCATGTAAGATTGGGAAGATTTCTTTGGGAACCTAGGAAGACGAGAATATCATATGAAAAATTGATGGCTCCAAAAAATAAGGGGGGGGGTTGGAATTACCGGATTTCGAAATGTACTATTTAGTGATTCAGGCCAACAGGATTTTAAAGACGTCTTACTTCGATAGTAATACTAGAAAATGGACAGCCAAATGGGTGCTCTTAACGTACAAGTATATAAATGAAGTGGGAGTCAATGCTAAAGCATTGCCCTTTTTAAATAATTTGACAATGAGTAAATATAAGTTAATGGAGCACATCAAAAGCTGTGTAACGGCAATTCAAACTCTTTTTGCTTCCTTAAATTTACTAAAATATATGATGGTTTTTCAACCGTTTCATAGGAACCCAAATTTAACAATTGGTGGTCAATTGATTGATTTAAAGAAATTCCCTTTAATCATGGAGTTAACTGTACTCGATTTATATCCTTTTCTAGGAGTACCAGTACATGATATTCTAAAAGAAATAGAACTTCCTATTTCCTATTTAACTATAGTAAGACAGCTAAAAGACTTGGTTATAAACTATTTTAATAACTATGACATGAAAGAGGAGGATTTAACCATTTCTCGTAATTTATGGGAAGCGCTGTTGCAGGATAGAAAATATATTACCGCAGCATATAAATTGATAAAAGAGAGGAAGTATAATAATTATATTCTTTTATCGAGTTACTGGAAAGAGAAATTGATATTGCCAGATGATAATAAGATATTGAAGGCATTTGAGTTAACATTAAAGTTCGTATCCCTTCAGAAATTGGTATTTACGCAGCTGATGATATTTAACAATGCATACTATACTCATCTCACTTTGCACAAATTTGATGCGAAAAATTCACCCATATGCCCAAAATGCTTAGATCAGACACCAGATTTACTTCACATGTTCTGGAGTTGTAAGTGCATTTATAAATTGTGGAATTCATTAAAATTGCAGTTACAAAAAATGTGTTACCAAAGTTCAACACTCTCTTGGGAGTTTATGATTCTTCATATTACCCCGGAGAATCTAGATAAATCAAAAACAATTGTAATTATGAATATTTGCCTATTAATGAAATTATATATAGCCACAAATTGGTTGAACCCAGCCCAGACATCGTGGGAAAATTTCAGATTATTGGCAATAAAACACATCTTAGCGCATAAACTGTTAATTAGTGACCACAAGAAAAATATCAATAATATAAAAATATGGGAGCAAATTTTTAATATTGTTTTGGCTTAGAGGTTACTATCCACTTATTCTCGGGAACCAGAGTATAGTCTAAATCAACCTTAGATTAGATAGAAAATGTATTGAAAAGACAGATTGTTGGCTTTGATTAAGTTAATGTTGGATTTTTATTATTTTCCTTTTGATTGTTATTGCTGTATCTTTGATCAATACATGAGGTTGATATATATGTGAAATTAACCAATGGAAGCATCTTGTATATATTGTATATAATGTGTGAATTTGTAATATGGTTGTGAAAAATAATAAAAAATGTTTATTGAAAAAAAAAAAGGATAATAGCCTGAGTTCCCCCAATATTTTGAGTATATGGGAGCCATAAAATGACTTAATAAGAAGGGCAATATATACAATATGCTATCTTGAGCTGAACTGAAGGAACAAAAATTCCATCTAATATGGCTATGCTTCTTATCCACAGATCAGGGTCTATCTTAATTATTACATTTGTGATCCATGTTTACTTAGCTGACTTAAATACTCCTTTCTTTTCAAGCAAGCCTATATATATATATACATATATATATATATATATATATATATATATATATATATATATATATATGTATATATATATATATATATATACATAGATAGAGATATAGATAGATAGATGGACAGATAGATTTTTTGATGTAGTGTATATTTAGACTGTGCAAAAAGTAGAATAATATTGAAACACATTTTGGAAACAGTAACCAGTCTATTTACCAAGTTGAAATATGCACAAGCAGAAAATAAATATATGGTTAGCATAAGTAAGCAAAATATAATCTGACTGAATGACGATAGAACTGGTACATTTCCTATAGAAAGTACTTTTTAAATCTAAAATGCAGCATTCAGAATACATTGCACAGCTGTATACCATCAGCTGAAACAAGACATGCTGTTGACTGTGCTTAGACCATCAACATTGTAGTACATAGTTTAGAATAAAATTAAGAAAAAAATATATATGCATATATATATATATATATATATATATATATATATATATATATATATATATAAAGAAAATCTTCCAGTCTATCTAGCTACAAGTTCAGCAGAATTCCGTATGAATATATAGTGGAGGTGAAGAACAGATCAAAGGATTGATCCTGGTGGACTGAGTGCCTGAAAAACTATGAACCGATGTGTGTGATATTGTCTAGGTGGTGGCAACAAAAATATTCCAAATGCAAACAACATTAAGCAGGCAGAAAGGTTGCCTATAGAGGCTTTAGAAGTGACTGTGGAAAGAAGGATAGCAAAAGACAGTGAAGATAACAAAATGTGGTGAATTTAATGCAACATTTCAGAGAACAGTAAGAAAACATAAGTAGGCATATCTAAATGACTGGTGCAGAGAAATGGAAGAAGATAACATAATGGGAAAGACAAAAGTTCTTTTTAAGAAGATTGGTAATATTAAGAAGAACATCCAGTAAAAAATAGGAAACAGAAATGCAGTTATTTGTTATTTATTTGTTTATTGGCATTTGTTCACCAGGAAGGTCAGACTGAGCAGTCCTCTTTTTCAGTGGAGGCCTGAGTAGAAACCCTGCAGTATATAAACCTCATGGTCATCATTTGCATTGTTTCACTATTTGCAATCAGTTAAATTCATGACCAACAGTTACATTCTTTAGACATCCTTGACATCACTTACGTCATTTATAAACAGCTTTGATTAAATATAACAGTTACACGGGCTGTATGTGTATATTTTTTAAATACAAGGAGGAATATGAAGTGCAATATCATCACTATTTATATATTGCCAGATTTTACTTAAGAATATTTGTTATTATAAAGACTTGTTCAAAACATAGGACATAGGAAGATATGATAAAAGTTAGAGAAGCCAAGCAAAGGAAGGAGGGGAGGAAGCACAAGGAAGATAAAGTAGATAAGATGATAGAAGAGAATATAATTGTGATAATACTGCATTAAGTTTTGTGCAGCAGAGAGTTGTGGCACACATTCATATAGTTATATTAGTACCGGTTTAACCAAGATGGTGTAGGTGCAGTGTAATTTATCTATCAGGTGGTACTTTAGTTGGCATTTAAAGCCTTTCAGCTTGTAGACAGTTTTAAGTGGAATGGAGTGGAATTCCAGCTACCAGGAATGCAGTGTGAATGCAGAAGGTTTCCTGCATTGTTGTTAGATTTAGTTATGGACAGTAATCATTTTTCACTGGTTCATAGAGATATCTTAGTAGTGTAAGGCTGAACAACGAAATGAAGTGATGAGAATTTTTTTAGGGTTGTGCAATAGTTTGAAGGTCGTATATAATTGGAGTCTGATAGAAAATCATTTAGTTTGAGCCAGTTAAGTTGTATTAGAGAGAGGCAGTGATGTGACCTATATTGTTGGTTGTTTGCAAATTTGGCTACTTTATTATAACGTTGCTCTAGTTTGGCTGACAGAGAGGAGTTGAGATTGGTTAGTATAGGAGAGGCATGAAATACATTTGTGAGTAGAAAAACAGTGCCTATGTTTTGTCTAGCAGAGTCGGTAAGGTAGTGTCTTACTCTACAAAGGTGGAAGGGTCTCAACAAAAGATATTAAGAAAAGGTAGAATGACTGTTCAAAAGAACTAAAAAAGTGACCCTAACAGCACTGATACATGTAGTTGGATTTTTTTTCTGATCTAAAGCAAGTGATGGAATTCTAGCAGAATTATTTCAAATCTTGCAAAGTGGTGGTATTACAGTGGTATTAGTAATTTGACAGCAAAAGTGAAAAATATAGCGGTGACCACTTGATTGAAAAATGGCAGTTTATAGTCTAATCAATATGTCAGTGATTGAGAGTGCTCACATTACTGAGTGACTGCACTTGTTTCACATGCTAGCAAGGTAATACTTAACATTCTGCATGGAAATTGAATTGCCATTAGTGAAGGTGTTTTAAGAGGGGAAAATGGTACCAGAGATCAAATTGGAACATCTGTGGGATAATAAGAAAAGCAAAAGTGCTCAAGAAAAGTATTTACATCTGTTTTATTGACTTAAGAATTTATCTATGTTGACCACAACAGATTGTGTCAAATTCTTTGTGATATGAGAAGACCATATTTGTCATCTGTTGGATCTATTTTCAAATCAAGCAGTAAGATTTAGATCTTTATTTGAAATAACTGTTTTAAGATAGGAAAAAGGAAAGTAATAAGGTTGTATGTTGTCACCTTTTTTAATTGATTTAAATGTTGAAATGCTGGCACAGATTAGTCAGATACTGGAATCAATACTGACAGGAGGAGAGTTAGTAGCCTTACATATGCACACGATACCACTCTGATGGTTGAAAATTAGGAGGAGTTGAAGAGCCCACTGATGATGGTGAAAGTAGAGAATGCAAAACATGGCTTGTTGCTCAACATCAGATATCTAAGATTATGCAATCTAGCCCTAAAGAGATGGAGACACAGACAACATTTATTTTCCTGTATCAACAATCTTTACAGATGGTAAATGGAGTTTGGTAACAAACCAATTTGTCCAGAGACATCTTCAGGTAGGGTCAGATAAATATAGTAGCAGGAATTAAGAGGGTGGGGAGATGAAAGGGTTAAATGGGAATGAGGGATGATTGGGAGGAAATGAGATTAGGGTAGGGAGGAACTTAAGGGGTTTAGGCAAGTGTAACTGGGGAAAGAATAACATTGATGTGAACTTGTTAAGGCAAGTACAATGTCCAAGATGACCAGTAGGAACTTCTGGTCCAGGTAGGCCTCGGGTTAACAATGGTTGGTGTGGAGGAGAAAGTCAAGTGGGTCTATATATATTTTTTTTTAGGTGTGTTCTCTCAGCTTATACTGTACTCTGGGACATGCTGATATGGTCCAGAAGGACTAGGTTTAGAGGGTCTGTTGTAGCATAGTAGTTCAGTGGGTATACAGTTTTGGAAAAGAAGGGAGCCATTATGTAGAAGGTCTCTGAGTTAATTGACGTATTTGTGCATGATTGTTATAAGGGATTGTTGAGGTAGTTGCTTGCAGCTCTTGGGTTATGGCAGTACCATCCCCTGTTCATTAAGGAGTCCCGAGTTGTGTGTGGAGTAATGGCCGATCAGGTTATTTTGTAAGGTGTCAGGTTCTTTGCGTCAGGCTTACTGTGACTTCATGGTCCTTTATTAGAGTTTTGGCATGGGGTAATGGCTGAGATGGTTATTTCACAGACTGTATGCTATAGGCTTTCTGTCTAGTGTATAGCTTAGGGGAAAATAAACCTCATGAAGATCCTGTGCTCATACAGGAGTATATTAAATATGTACTTCGTATTCATTAATAGCTGTCATTGATCTGGCCTGCTCGGTTATGGGAAGTATGTGTATAGATTTTAGTTGTGTTCCTGCTTTCACTGTGTAATGGTGTACTAAGCTACTGAGTTTTATGATAAGGATAGGTGCTTTTAAATATATACTTTAGTAATAAAGTTAACAATCCTGGTGCAAGAATTTGCATTGTGAAATGACTGTTGGTGGTGGTGGAGTAGCAATGGTGGTGCCTTGCTTTTGAGCTTAGTTTCTTAAGGTGACGTGACTGTTTTTTTGTGGGCTGGGGTGTGAGACAAGTAACAGGCAGGTGCTGCGCATACATGTGAAGTCATAATGGCCGTGAAGGGGGAGGAGGAGGTTTGGAGACTCTCTGCATACCACTCAAATATACAGATTTCACAGAATGTCTAGATTTTGCCTCATATTTTGGTCCAGTTGTATAAAATTATGGTTTTCTGGCAACTAATGACACTTCCTCAGTGACTGCAGTTAAAAAATATTGACAGACATTTGATTTTCAGACTTCATACCCTTCAAAAAATTCATGCTAATGCAGAACCTTCTAGTCCATTTTCCTTGCTTGTGGTAACAGTTTTTTTTACTGTGTTGCTGCAGAGTTCATTTGGTGGCTGGTGTGCTGTGCAACCCCTGGTCTGTTGGGAGATTTTAGATGGTATTTCATTTTGTACAGATAATGCCATGGAGTGGCCTGGAGGTGGTGTGCAACTGTGTGACTTTCTCCATATGACCACAGGGAGGGTGTAGACTATAAACAAATGCATCTGTACTGCAGTTGCCAAATCAATTAGCAATGGACATGTTTTCTTTGGGGCTGGACTGATGACTGTGGCAGGTTCTTTGTGGCTCATTGGAGAATGATTTCAGTCTTCGTCCCCTTCAGGGGATTGAGAAGGGAAAGTTGTGGTAAGGGAGAGGGTAAGGCATGTTGACTAGAAATACTCCATTTTAGCCTGCTAACAAGACTGATGGTTTTCACAGGCTACGGGACAATGTGGGTATTGGCTGTTCATCGTGCATGCAAGGTGTGGGGGGAAGAGAATTGCCAGGGTGTTTGGTTTTTTTGTTGCCTTAAACTGTTTTATACCTAACAGAACTTTATTCTCATGAGTCATCAATGAAGTAGATGTAAAAATTAATCACAGAAAAGTTGATATATTAGCAGTAAAGCGATATAACCCCAGTGCAGTCAGTGTTACTGCTAGGCTGCTTTATAACCCCAGTGCAGTCAGTGTTACTGCTAGGCTGCTTTATAACCCCAGTGCAGTCAGTGTTACTACTAGGCTGCTTTGACATAAAATGCTACATGGTTGAATTAGTTGTTTCATTTGCAGCATTTGAGTGCACATAGCTGGGACTGATGATAATATTCTGGATCTCCTGTTTCTCTGAAAAAAAAGATAATTTGATCTCAGCATTTGTATATTGTGAGCATCTGTCAGATATGACAACATCGTGAATACAATGTTTTAAAAGATATTTATTTCATTAATAGCACTTTGACTTGTATTGTTGCCTTTTGACTCTCATTTGGATAGGTGTCATGTCTTTCTTCTTAGCACTTTGCTAACTGCAATTTCCACAACAGATGATGTTGGCTTTTCATGACTTGACAGTTGATTATGACTGCTTCATCTTTGAACTGTCTTGGATTCTCAAAATTTCCTTCCTACAAATCAGGAAGAGACTTCTTTTCTGTCAAAACAAAGCATTTGTTTTGCTTGATTCTGCTTCAGACTGTTTTATACCTAACAGGACTTTATTCTGATGAGTCAACAACAAAGTAATGTAAGGATTGCCCTTTTTAATCAATGACCCATTAATAACAGTGAATTTAATACACAGACACTAAAACTGTATAAGCCCCATTGCAGTCTCGGTTACTACACTGAATCTTTGCCATCAAGTGCTTCAATGTTTAATTAGTTATTTCACTTGCATTATTTGATCACACATAATTGGATCTGGAGAAAATATTTGAATTTTCCTGTTTCCCTGAAGCAATATGTTTTGTAAAGATATTTTCTTCATTAATAGTAATATTGCCCTTTGACTTGTATCATTAGTCACCTTCAAGATTTCAGAAAGATTAAAACATTAGTATACCCAAATGATATAGTTATTGTTAAGGTATTGAACTGCATCAATCATAAGCCATTGTGCTCCTAAAATTGAACAGGACATTACTGTCTCTCTTCAATTATTCTTCTAATTCAGATTAATAAGCAACAGAATTCTTTAGTACATTTGATATCTACATGGATATTCACAGTCAAAATAACACACCACAGGCTGTTTGTATAAACATGATTACTTTAAAATGAGATTTTTATATTTTAATCAGATTTCATTTTTTTAATTAACTTAGAGCTCTGTGTGCATCTGCTTTTAATATCTGAGCTACTATACTCCTCAATCCTCTATCAATAAGAACCCAGGCTGAAGTTCCTTATGGAAGATCATTATTTGTTATGGTCTACTTTCATGGAAATGCCTTCTAGCATTCTCATCTCTGGGTCCTATTTAGGACATCTCTGAAATTCATTTTAGATATGCATGATTGTGCTATAAACCAAAGGAATTCCATTTCATCTCACCAGGGGTTCTCTCTATACTCCTCTAAATCTAAATAACTCTACATATCCACCATACATGTCTCTCCCCTTAGCTTTTAACTCATTTCAGGTCATATTTCTATAAACAAGCATCATTCTTTGCAAAGCTAGTAGTGGCTGTGGGACATCCTATTTAAAAACAAAAAATGTATAATTGTTAACGATATTTTTCAAGTTATATTTCTTTAGACAGGGTGTTTTGCAATCTTGCTGCTATCTTCTACATTCATTTCTTGAAATACTCTGTCAAACTGTACATCTTTTTCAAAAATATACTAATGAGACTTCTCAAAAATTACACATTGCAAGGATTGTGTTTTCAATGCCACTACTTTTTTTTTTTTTTTTGGCAATCAGTATCACTCATAGCTGGTTTCTTCTCATGCAGAATCTCTGCACCAGTGCCATTCTGGATGACCTCAACTTGCAATGCAGTTAGCATTATTACATCAACATGTGTCAGGTTGTGTACTTTGGTAATTATCATTCCTATGTAAGTAAAAAGCTCTTTTCTTGTTCCACTTGTTTGACTCCCCAGGTTCATGCCATATATAATTCTAATGGTTTCCACAATTACAAACAAATTTGGGGTAAACTTCAGAATATACTGAAACACATCCAAAAATCTCATTATCAGGAGCTTATACTCTGCTGTTGGTAAATACATAATAGTTATTTTCTTTCAGTCACCTGGTATCAAGCCTTAGGTAGGTAAAACATGACCCACACATGGGTAATTTATCTTAATTCTAACTTTATTCTCTGTCTTGTTCGTCTTACTGTTAAACTGTCTTAGCTTATTGGGTAACTGAGTTAGTATTCTATCACTTTCTTATTAAGTCATACCTGATAGCATTATATCATTAGCAATCTTAACAATGCCATTGCATACTTCAATCATCTTTGCAATAGCGCTCTTAATATTTTTCAGGCATTAATAAAATAGATGGAAATATGAGGGATCTGTATGTTCCCATTAGAAGATTAAGTGTATACAAAATGGATTTTAATCCATGAGGACTGATTTAACAAAATCCCTTTATAACATCTAGCATAAAGTTACAGCATTGCATGCATGTGGGTTTCTGTAGCAAAGTACTAAGATCACTGTCTTTATTAACCTGTGCTCTACAATCTATCAATTTTATTTGTGTTTATTTATTTTTTATTTTGCTTTTGTTTACCAGGTTTGTACAAAATGGTTTAGTGAAGATACCTTTTTGGCAGAGGCCTGGGGAGAAAAGTTGTAAACATTTTAAACACACATTCAGTAATACCCACACACACACACACACACACACACATACACACCCACATATATATATATATATATATATATATATATATATATATATATATATTAGCAATTACACGCAGCAATTGCACATACATTTGGTAGTTAGATTATACTGAAATGCAATAAAGGGAACTATTACAGTATAAAATATATATTTAATAAATGTTGAACATTACACATTTGAAAAGGTAAATTAGTAGGTTTGCAAAATGATAACAGATCTTCTGATTAAGGATTAGAAAGTCAAAGAAACTAAAGTTAGGGAAGGACTTTGGCAGGACAGGAAATGCCAAAAATTGTAGTTAATAGATGGGGTACTAAACAGGTTCAGAGACAATTACATGCAGCAGTCATAATGCTTGTATTAAAATATAGAACAGTTTGAAAGTAAAGTCTCATATACTTAGTGCAGTTACAGACATAATAAAAATATGTAAACCTTTAATTAAACAGTTAGATGCATCTATATTACATCAGCAAAAACTTTCTTGAACGAATGACATTTCACTGAAGATGCCATTCATCGAATTCCGCTGATCCTCCCACACCCTCTGCTAATTATATATACCAACTCCGAGATCGCACTACAGTGAGGAAAGGGTAAATTTTCTGACCTTCACTTTATCACTATCTCACTATGAATAGTTATATTAATGGCATGTTCAATGTAAGTACACCGAAAGTGCCATTCGCTCAACTAAATTTTCGATGATCTAAGAGGCACCTCAGTTAGACTACGTTAGCATGAAATATTTTTGAAAAAATGCTTCAATAAATTATTGTTACACGAGTGTTGCATGCTACTGAAGCATTGGGTAAAAATAAAAACAAAATGCTATGGGTACAGTACAAGTTCAGCTGTAGAGTAAAATGTTCCTTTTTATCATTTTTGAAAGCTCTCAGTTCAACAAAGTGCTTTTGCTGGTTACATAAGCAGAATATGATATGTCTGAAGTGCATTTATAGGCTGAAGTTGCAAGGTGCTGTGAGCAGAGTAGTATTATGCTGGCATTCTTTGAATGAAACAAAGTCTGCGGGGTAGAGTATGCTTACCTGTGACTACAGCTATAAGTATGATGTTATGTTTGTGCAGAATTGTAAATCAGTTAAATAGACTAGGTTAAGTGGTGGCTTAATATATGAAAAGCTTTGTACAGTGAGTAGAATTCACAGTGTATAAGCAGAAAGTTGATGATACATTTATGGATGCATGAACCTGAACTTTGTTATAGGCAGTTCTAGAACTGTCCTACTATGGCTAGCTGAAGTGTAGCAATTCGTAGATTACTTAGAATTAAACATTCAAACAGCAAACAAGAAATGAAGCAGTTTAATTCGGCAGGCACAAAATCCTTACCAGATGTTATTTTGCAGAAACATGCAGCTGTATTTACTAAAGTAGGTTGTTAACCTGGAAAATACCATATCAAAACTATGTCTAGAAGAAGTACAAGTAATTTATGCAGAAAGAATTAAAACTTTATTTCTTAAAGAAAAAAGAGCAAGAACTCAAAAGAATACAAACTCTTGATAGGAGTAGTAAAAGCAGGAGGGTATTTAATGCATGGGAAAAGTCTCAAAGCAAGATATGTGTAAGAAACGTAGAGAGCCCACAAATTCAAGACAAAGAAAAAAAACAAAACAATAAAACAATTAAAAGAAAATACAGTAATCACTGCAGACAGGTGAATGCATTATTTATTTATTTTATTTTACATTTGTTTACCGGGAAGGTCCAGCTGGGCAATTGCCCATTTTCAGTGGAGGCCCGGGGAGAAATGCTCCATGTCATACAATGATAATTACAAAAATCAACACAAAAGGTTAATACAGGCTAATATACTTTTGGTATATAGATTGACATATGCTTAAATAGCAATTCAGAGAAATTATTCATTGAAAAATCAACAATTGAAAAAGAAAAAGTAAGTGAATATGAGTTATATCAATATGTGTATTTGCTGTGATAATAGTAGTTGTAAAGCACATAAGTAGCATATACTATATAATACATACTGAGAGAGTGTACACTATTCTTTTTGTGGTGGTACAGTGTTTGATGTTAGTTTAGAGAGTGACCATGTTAGGTTATACAAGGGTAAAGAAAGTGAGACTGGAGTTTAGGAGATGTTTAGCCTCGGGGAATGCAGGGGCAGAGCCATGATTTTGATAAGTGAGTTTTCAGGAATGATTTGAATTGTTTTGGTGAGGAACTTGAGGTAAGTGTAGTAGGTAGGGTGTTCCATAGTTTAGCAGTATAGTTGGAGAAAAGGCCTTCACCAGCTGAGTTCCTTGCTCTAGTAACTTGTAGTAAGTATTTGTTATCAGAGCGGAGGGGTCTAGGAGCAGAGTATGGCTGAATTAGATGATTGAGGGGTGGAGTTTTGGTCGGGTGGTATAGAATTTGGTGGGCTAGGCTTAGCTGGTTAAAGTGTAGGAGATGTGGGAGTTCAAGCCAGTTGAGCTGTTTTAGGTATTGGCAGTGATGTGATCTGTATGGTGATTTTGTGGCAAATTTGGATATTTTATTATAGCAAGCTTCTAATTTGTTAAGGTCTCTGATTTACGTAGGTTGATGAGGATGGGGGATGCATATAGGAGTGTAGATAGCAGATGTGTTCTGGCTGTGGTGATTCTTGTAGAAGGTGTTAGAAATTGGGCATTCCTGTACAGGAGGCCTAGTTTCTTGTGGACTTTTTTGATGGTTTGGTCTATACAGAGGTCGAATTCTAGATTGTTGTCAATTACTATCCCCAGTAGTTTGGTGTGGGTAGTTGGAGTAATAATGGTGTTATTGTTAGAGTAGATGTTGAAGGTTAGGGGGAGGTAGTTGTTCTAGTGAGATAAAAGATTAGGTAGTTAGTTTTGTTGGGATTAATTATCAGGTGTGAGTTGGTTATCCATTTTTCTACTGAGAGGAAAGTGTCTTGGGTAAGGGTTTGGAGATGGGGCTGCACAGATCAGGGTTGAATCGTCAGCATATTGAATTAGACTGGCATTGGGGGTAGCAGTGTGTAGGTGGTTGGTAAAGAGTGAGAATAAGAGAGGTCCAAGGATGGAGCCTTGTGGGACCCCGATTGTGACTGGGACACTGTGGGAGAGGGTTTGTTGCCATTGAATGGCTTGTTGCCTATCTGCTTGGTAACTTTGGAACCAGTTAAGAGTTGTGATGTTGTTGTTTAGGGAGGAAAGGATTTTAATGAGTTTGTTGTGGTTGACTATATCAAAGGCTTTTGACAGGTCAAGGAATAAGGCTGATACAAATAGGGAGTTATTTCTAAGTTGGTTAACTTTGTTGGTAAAGGTTAGTAGGGCAGTTGTAGTGCTATGGTCTGGGTGAAAGCCATGCTGGGTACTAGATAGTAGGCTATGTGAGGTGAGGTATTTCATGAGTTGTGTGTATACTATTCTTTCTAGGATCTTGGATGGGGAGAGAGAATGGCAATGGGACTATAGTTAGTAAGTTCGTAAGATGTTCTTTCTTTGTGAAGGAGGTATTATGTGTGATAATTTCCACATAGATGGTTGATGTGATTCGGCTAAAGATCTATTAATGAGTATTGCTATAGGATAGGAGATGACATCTGCTACGATTTTAAGATAGTCAGTTGGAAGGTTGTAGGTTTTAGTTATTAATACTATGTCCATTGTTAATTAATTTTCTTTTCTAGGTACTAACCAAAGCTATTCACAAACTGAACTGGTTAAACCACATTTTCTGCTTAGGCCCCATTGAAAAGATGCAACATTTATCAGACTGCTGTTTGGTAATTTATTAGCAGTGTGGAAAATATAACAGATCACTACTTCTGAAATGTTATTGGGATGATCCTGAAAATGGTCCACAGGGATCAATATTATACACTTGTTAATATACTGAAATAAATAAATAAATATGTGGAGTCCTTATTATAAGGGAAACAATCAACACTTTGCCTGATGACATGTGAATCTGGTTAATAGATTGGTAGTGCAACATTTCCAAGAAAGTGGTCAAAAAGTGTTTCTTCCATCTAGCCAGCATGACAAAGCTGCACAGAAAGAGGGCATCTAGCATAAAGGAGTTCATGGGGTACCAGTTAAGACAGTGACAGTAGGTGTCACAAGTGTGATACGAATGTGACATGAAAGGGAATGCCTGTGAAAAGATGGTTGTTTGCTGGTTCAGTATGGAAAGGATATTTTAGAGTTAAATCACTTTTCTACTATTTTTCTGGTTGCTAGTAGAGATACTTGCTTTTCTCAAAACTTGAGAGGAAATGTTTTTGCAAGCAAAGGAAATGTTTTTGCTAACAGACTCAGCTGGAACATTCCGTAGTGTCTGGCCAACACCTATTTGTTCCAGCTTCATCTGGTTCCTCATGAGAAAGGATTATATTTTGTCATTCAAAAGGTGTTTACTGCATGGTATAAAAAGAGGGGTTTTGCTAACACTGGACAGAAGTCTCACCTCTGGATAGATGCATTGTGCAGGATTTCCCTATCTAGTCATCTTCTGCCAGGCTGTATTGGCACTTCCTCAGCCTAAAGGGACATGAATGAAGTTGAACCTACTTGACTGGTGATGTATTACTTTTTTTATTTATTGTATTATTAAAGATGTGTTTCAAATGCAGAATTAGTGTGTGTGTGTGTGTGTGTGTGTGTGTGTGTGAGACTTTTTATTTTAAACATATTTGAAAACAAAAATAACAAGCATTTTAGCAATACATTTAATTGGAGAAGTCAGCAGGATTCAAAATGTTTAAATGGAAGACAGTGGTTTCTAAAGATTTAAAAACAACTACCATTCTGCGGTGGGATGATGATCCTTTATAGGACTCTTTAGCCACAGTGTGGTCACAGGGAACAGATTTATGTAAGAATTGGGAAAAGAGTTTAAAAAGTGCAGATCTGAAAGATGCAACAAAGTGTCTGCAGCAAGTAGAAGTAGAGAAAGGAAAGGAATTAAAAGCAGTATGCAGCCGAGGCTGGATCTTGTATCAGCATATTGTAACGTTCATTAAACTAACATGCAAAAAATAGATGGAAATGTAATGTTAGAAAAACAGATCATAGAATTACAACAAAAGTTAGTTGTGTTGCTGTGTCAAAATCACTGCTCACTCCCCTGTGCCTTAGCTTCACAATTAAGTTCCCACTTCATCAGGTCTATCACTTCTTTCCTAGACAACAAAACAATCCCACCACTCACTGTCCCCTCCTCTACCTCTAATAATACACTCCTTCTCCTTTATTCCTATTCCAACTTCCTACATAAAAAAAACTCCTATGTAAATTAAAACCCTGCTGCTTAGTTGCCGACCAACTTCCAAGTGAATGCCTAAAACCGGTGGCCCCATCCATCGCCTACCCCATATCATTACTAATAAACCACTCTCTCCCAAATTATGGAAAATCTTTCATACCATACCACTTCATAAGGGCGGCCCATCTAGAGACATAAATACCTACCGTCCTATCACCATTCTATCCCCCTTGCCAAAATTCTAGAGAAATATATCGTCCAGCGACTCATGAATTACCTCTCTACCAACAACCTACTCTCCAGCACCCAGCATGGCTTCAAGCCTAAACACAGTACTAACTCAGACCTCATAACCTTTACAGAGACCATTCGCCACCTCAAAAATGAAGGACAACTAGTCTCAGCTATTTTCTTAGATATGTCAAAAGCTTTTCCCATCAGCTGCTCCTCAACAAACTTGCCACTTACAATCTCAATACCACACCCCTAACATGGCTTCACAGTTATTGATCTGACCATAAACAGGCCACTAAATGGGCAAACAGCCTCTCATTAGTATTACCAGTCACCACAGGGGTACCACAAGGCTCCATACTTGGACCCCTCCTCTTCATAATATTTACCAACAACCTATATACTGCCACCCAATATGCAGATGACTCCTCCCTTATCTGCTCAGCCCACTCCCCAGAAGAACTCCAATACAAAATGCAATTATCATTCCAAGACATTGGAAAGTACCTCACCAGCCAACACCTCCTAAATCCAAATAAGACCAAGCTCATGATTTTCTCTAATAAATGTTCCAAACCCAGTACCAATCCCTCTCCATACTGTCTAACAATGGTACAAAAATTTAAACCACCAGTCACTCCAAGCTGCTAGGGGTAACCTTAGATGACTCACTAAAATCTGATAAACACATCTATCTGACCATCAAAAAATCCACTCTTAACTAGGCGCTCTATACAGGGTTAAACCTTACCTTATATAACAAGCTAGACTTGCCACTGCAAGATCTCACTTGCTATCTACTCTCCTCTACTCCTCTGAGGTTTTTACTAACCTATCAAAAAACAACCCAAATAAACTAGACTCCTACTATAACAGAATAGCTAAGTTTGTCACCATCCAACCCCTCAGAACACACCACTGCGCTGCTCTCCGACATTCAACTGGCTAGAACTTCCCAGCCTATTATTACTAAAACAACTTTCACTTTCCCATAAAATCATATTCAACCCTACCGTCTGCCCAGCTCTGTCAAACCTAGTCCAGCCAAACACAAACTGTAGACTCCTCAGGTCATCCAGCAAACTAATGCTAAAAGTAACCCAGTCTCACAACTATCATGGAGACTCCCCTCAACTCCCATAAAATAGCCAAAGATTGAAACACCCTTCCTCAACAGATAACTAAAAACCCCAACATTTCCACATTGAAAACTACCCTGAAAGACTATTTAAATGATAAATGGCTATGCCACTGTATTGCTCCCAGCTAACATTCTTCCTATTTTTTTTCACTTATCTCACACATTAGCCCAAATAGTGTTCATCTCACATAGGGCTATCCCACTATCTGTTTTTTCTTTAGTAATCTTTATTCCATCAGATAACCTAACTTGTAAAACTACATGACCAATTTTGTCTTTCAGAAGTGACTTAACTTGTAAAGCTACATGACTTATGTACCTCATGTATAGATTGTAAAACAAAAAATACTATTCCTGTATGCCTGAAACATGCATATTTATATTGTATTCTCTTATTATATTTTGCTATAATATTTTTGTTAAGCTCATTTACATATTGTTAGCAATGTACTACTTAAATTAAGTTTACTGCTTGTACCTTAATAATGTTCTTTTGGTTGTGGAGCTTTTCTCCCCAGGTCTCCACTGAAAACGTTTTTTTTTTCAACCCAGTTGAACACTACCGGGTTAGCAAATGTAAGCAAATAAATCAATAATCAGCTATTAATGGATAATGCTGACACATATCAACAAGCAGCTAAAAAGGCTGCAGTCAGGGTAGCATAATATAAATATAGGAAACATAGAGGTAAAATACATCTCAAGAAAGTACACGTCAATAGCTAAAGCAGGGGTGGAATGGGACCCTGACCGATGGGATGAAGATATTTGAAATTCACCTGTTGAAGAATTTTCCAGTGACAATAATGTTAAAGAAGATGAAGCACAAGCATCTGTAGAAGCAAAACCAGCTTTTATGCAGAAATTGGTAGGGTCTATATTGTCATATCGCACAATCAGAAGAGCAAACAACAGATAATCTACCCCATGTAAGTGAAAGCTTAAAATGTTGAAGCTTCAGAAAAGCAATTATTTTCCAATGGAAAACAATTGCTGTTCCAAAACAAAAAAAAAAAACAGTAAAACATTACTTAACATGGGGGGGCTTTGTCCCCCACACCCCCCAATGTGGGATGCTGTGCCCCCCACACCTCCATACTTAAATATACCAACTATGAGATTGCATTACAGTGCCGAAAAGGCAAAATAATGAAAACGGCCAAGTAAATTCTTTCCCAGGGAAAGAATTCGCTGAAACGCCGCTTTGCTATTTTGCCTTTTCGCACTTTACTGTTCGACAAAGATGCATTTGACAACCTGAGTCTGCAATGGTGTAATAGGGAACCAAACTGGCAACACCAGTGCCTTTACAACAGTTACATGCAGCAGGGCAACCAGTGGTAGATCAACAGGGACAACTTGTAATGCAACTGATGGGAGAAAGAGAATTTTGCAGAATGTGTGAGGATTATTCTCAGCAGGAAATAGCTAATATTATAGAAAAGTTTAAACACAGACCAGAGGAATTTATTTATTTTATTTCACATTTGTTGACTGGGCTAGTCCAGCTGGATATATGTCCATTTTCAGTAGCAGCATTAATGATAGGTTAGTCAGGGTTGGTACAAGGGCACAGCCAGTGTGTTTTGAGGAAGGTTTTAAGTTTTTGTTTGAGGAGTGGTAAGGAAGGAAGGGAAGTAAGTTCAATAGGTAGAAGGTTCCAGTTTTTCCCAGTTGTGTTTGAGAATAGAGAGTCCCCAGCCATGTTGTGGGACTTGTTTATGTTAAATAGGAGTTTATTTGAAGAACGCAATGCATTAAGATTTTTGTAGGGGGTTATGAGGTCTGAGAGTATTGGAGTATTGTTTGCCCTTATGGACAATTGTAAGTTGGCTGAGTTGAAGCTGATTTTGAAGTTCAAGCCATCCGAGTTGCTTGAGATTCTGACAGTGATGGGTTCTGAAGGGTTTACCAGTGGAAAATCTGGCAATATTATGATAAGAGGTAGCAAGTTTGAGAAGATTCTTTTTGGATAGGTTAGTGTATATTGGTGAGGCATAGAGTAGAGTAGAGATTAGATGGGAGTGGGCAATGGTAGTTCTTGCTATTGGAGTAAGGAAGGGTTTGACTCTGTACAGGCAGCCCATTTTTCTGTTAACTGATTTTATAGTATTGTTAATGTGGGTGTTGAAGTTAAGGTTGTTGTCTATTGTAATACCAAGGAGTTTGGTGGTAGAGTCTGGGTAAATGAGGGTACCATTGTTAGAAATGACTGAGATATCTATTGGTGTGGACCTACAAGTATGAGTAAAGAGCAGGAGCTTTGTTTTTTTGGGATTCAGTAGATGTCAGTGCTTTAAGAACCATGTCTCAACTATGCTAAATACTTTCTGGGTTTGGTATTGCAGTTCAGAAGCAGATTTAGCTGTGCAGATTAATGTAGAGTCATCTGCATATTATATACAAGTTGCACTGGGAATAGCCAAGTAGAGATCATTAATAAAAATTGAAAATAAGAGAGGACCTAGAATGGAGCCTTGGGGAACTCCCAGTGTGACTGGCAGGTGGGATGATAGATTTTTTTCCCAGCGCAATGCTTGTTGCCTATTGCTCAGGTAGGAAGTTAACCACTTTATAGATTGAGTATCCAGGGAAAGTGATTTGAGAATATTGATAAGCAATGTGTGGTTTACCATATCAAAAGCCTTTGAAAGATCAATAAATAGTGCTGAAGAGAGTAAATTGTTATTGCGGTTTCTATTAATGGTGTCTGTAAAGGATAGGAGAGCAGTGGTGGTACTATGGAATGGCCTAAAGCCATGTTGGCCCTTAGCTAGTAAGTTGTGTTGAGTTAGATGGCCTTTTAGCTGATGGTGAATGCATTTTTCCATTATTTTTGCTAAGGGGGATAGCAGGGCTATGGGTCTATAGTTAGAATATCCATTGGAGTTGCCACCTTTGTGTAGGGGGATAATGTGTGAGACTTTCCAACTAGTAGGGATATGTCCTTCTTTACTGGTTCTGTTTATCAGGATGGATACAGGATAAGCAACTGCTTTGGCTGCTTTTTGCAAGTATTCAGCTGGGATTTGGTCAGCGGAAGGGGTACAAGGCTTCAGGTTTGCTAGAAGTTTGAAAATAAAGTTAGTAGATATAGGTTGTAATAGGAAGGTAGGAAGAGTGCTTGTTATGGGGGTGGGAATGCTAGAGGTGTCAGGAGATAGCTGACTGGCTAGAGTTTGTATGGTCTGGTTATATGAGTCAGGAACTAGTACCGAGATGCTAGACAATGATGATGCAAAAATTTTTAGTACTATTAGTAATGATCCCGTGATTCAAGAACAGTTCAGAAACTATAATACTGTTGCAGACACAAACATATTGCAATTGGCAGTACAGAGATGTAATAATAAATATCCTGGAGCCTCTAACTGGCCATCAAATGACAATAAATATCCTGGAGCCTCTAACTGGCCATCAAATGACAAACTGTAGTATGAATTAAAAGATGCTATTCAGAGGTTAAAGGAAGAAGCTATGAAGTTAGCCATTTTTATTGGGCAGGTGGATACATTAATGGATTGTGCAATGACAGTATCCATGAGAAACAATATCATTAAGAATGCTCCAGTGGCTTATAAACATGTGACTTTGACTTTGGTGATAAATCAGACAGGGAATCCCATTACAGAAGTAGTAGAAGCCATATGACAGTTATCAAATCTTGCAGACTGGGGTCCCAAGACTGCGACAATAAATCCACAGAGAAGTCATGGGGAAAGTCAAAACAGGGTCACTAGGAAAGACATGTTTTTGGCTTTATTACAAGATGGAGTGAAAAAATATGAAATTGATGGTCCTGATACACACACCTTATGGTAAATGTTTAAGGATAGAGGTATGTGTAAGAAAGCAAGAAATATCGAAGCACAGACAATGGACAAAGTAAGTGAGAAGAAAGGGCAGGTGCAAACGGACCAGGTAAGTACAATTCTCAGCATTTAGCCCTGTGCACAGGATCTTTATCAAGACATGGTATGGGGGTCAAACACTAAAAAGCATGATTAGGAAAAAGGTCAAACTCCGGTGTCCAGCTGGTGAAAAGATCTGAGGCCATATGTAGATTTAGAAATACAAAGGATAAATAGAAACAAACAAAAAGTTAAAGCCTTGGTTGATACCGGAGCAGAGGCCAGTCTGATTTATGGAAACCCACAGCATTTCAAACGTCCCAAAGTTGTGATAACCGGATTAGGCAGAAAACAAACAGAAGCAGTACAAACTTGATTATTCATGAAAATAGGGCAGTTACCTGTTAAAACATATTCTGTTTTAATAGTTCCGGTACCTGCGTACATGATAGGGATTGATGTTTTGAAGGGATTAACTTTGAATTTATGTGATGGGAAATATTAATTTGGCATTCATTTGTATCAGACTAGATCAATAACAGTATGAAAGGTAAAAATGCCTCCTGTAACATTACCTCTGGTAAAAAAGTTGATTCATATGAAACAGTACAGAATACCAGGAGGGCATGAAGAATTTGGGAAAGCAATTCAGGATTTAATGGAGGTAGGAGTTCTGAGAACTGTAACTATGGCTTTTAACAATCCTGTGTGGCCAGTTAGGAAATGTGATGGTTTATGGAGAATGATTGTAGATTACTGGGAGTTAAATAAACATACTCCTCCCTTGACTACCACAGTGCCTGACATGATTACTTTGACAGAGAAAATACAAAAACATGAAGGTACATTGTATGCGGTAATTGACTTAGCAAATGCATTTTTCACAATTCCAATTGCAGAAAAGAATCAGGAACAGTTTGCATTTACTTAGCAGTGAAGACAATACACATTTACTAGACTACCATGGGGATATTTACATAGCCCTACAATTTGTCATAGAGTAGTTGCAGAACATTTAGATGAATTTGAACTACCAAAACAAATGCAGAAAGCACATTATATTGAAGACTTTCTAATTCAAGGTCTGTCCGAACAACAAGTGTTAGAACAGCTAGATAAGTTGTCGAAACACGTGCAGGTGAAAGGTTGGGAGATTAATCCTGCTAAAATGTATGGGCCATCACAAACAGTGACATTCTTAGGTATTTAATGGCACTGAGGTTATAGGAAGATTTTATCTAAAGCTAGGCAAAAGATTTTAGAATTTACAACAACTAAAAACAAATGGAAGCTCAACAATTTATTGGATTGTTTGGATTTTGGAAGCAACATATTCCTCACTTGAGTCAAATTTTGTCACCTTTGTATAGGGCATCTAGGAAAAAGTATGATTTTGAATGGGGGAAGAGCAGGAAGAAGCTTTTAATGAGGCAAAACAAGTGATACAACAAGCATTAGATTTGTGGCCATCGAAGGACGGTGAGGTAGACTTGCATGTATCCATAAATTAAATGTATGCAAATTAGAGTTTGAGGCAGAAACAGGATGGGAAAAGAATTCCTTTAGGTTTTTGGATGAAAAGATTACCTGAAACTGGTAGTAGGTATACACCTTTAGAGAAACAATGTTTTGTATGCTATTTGGCATTGATCGACACTGAACCATTAACAACAGGACATGCAGTCGTATTAAGACCAGAAATATGAATTATGCTATGGATAATGAGTTCACCTAAGATGCATAGAATAGGACATGCCTAAGAGTCTAGTATAATTAAATGGAAAAGGTACATCCAGGACACTGCAAAGAATGGAACAGGAGAGCTACCTGCACTGCATGAGAAAGTGGCTGACAAACCCACAACTGAACAAGACAAAAGTTTTAATCACCAATAGAATCCCCCAGTGAAATGGAGAAGTGTTTATGATCAGTTAACTCAAGAAGAAAAGAAACATGTTTGGTTTACTGATGGGTCAGGAAAATACTTAGGAAACAAACAACAATGGAAAGCCATAGTTTACAGTCCGTGTTTAGGGAAAATATTATCAACTACAGGAGATGCTAACAGTAGTCAATATGCAGAATTATATGCTGTGTTTCAGACTTTGAGACAGGAGTTACCAGGCCAATGCCATATTTTTACTGACTCATGGTCAGTAGCAATTGATTTAACTACTTGGATGCCTACTTTGCAAAGGTTTGACTGGAAAATTCAGTCCAAAGAAGTTTGGGGGAAAAAACTGTGGCAAGAAATCTGAGAACTGATAAATCAGAAAGGAAGCAAAGTTACTGTATTTCATGTAGATGCACACTTTATGACAGACTCATTAGAACAACTCTAATTCTGTTGCAGATGAACAAGCTAAAATAGCAGAAGTTGAAGTATCTCAAACAGATGAAGAACAACTAGGAATAGCAAAATGGGCCTATCAGAAATGTGGACATTTAGGAGAAAAGGCAACATATAGGTGGGCACAATCAATAGGCGGCACAGTGGTGCAGTGGTTAACATTGTCACCTCACAGCAAGAGGTTCTCCGGTTCGATTCTCGGCTGGGGTGCCTTCTGTGTGGAGTTTGCATGTTCTCCCTGTGTTCGCGTGGGTTTCCTCCGGGTACTCCGGTTTCCTGCCACATTCCAAAGACATGCATCTGGAGAATTTCTCCCCGGGCCTCCGCTGAAAACAGGCTCTGTGGAACCTAGTCGGACATTCCCAGTCAACAAATGAAAAATAAAAAAAATAAATAAATAGGCATTTCTGTAACACTGGATGCAGTTAAAACAGCTATTTTACAATGTTCAGTTTGTCAACATAATCAGACTAGACCAATACCTCATATAGCCAGAGGACATTCAGTAAGAGGAAAACTGCCAGGACTGAAATGCAAATTGATTACATAGGAGCATTACCTATGAGTAGAGGTTGTTAGCATGTATGTACCTCAGTAGATACTTATTCAGGTTACCTTATAGCACACCTTTTTGCTTGAGCTACTCAGCATAATACAATTAAAATGCTAGATGTTATTGCTTTGTATTATAAAATTCCCATACAGGTACAGTGATAATGGGTCACATTTCAAGGGAAAAATGGTACAGGAATACTGTCAGCAAAATAATATTTAGTGGATTTTTCATATCCCTTACTATCCACAAGCAGCTGGGCTGATAAAGAGAATGAATGGTTTATTAAAAGATTAATTGAAAAAGTTAGGAGAAGGATCATTGATGAAATGGAGAGACAATCTTACAGTAGCTTTGCAAATTCTGAATAATCGACCTTTGACAGAAAATGAAATGCCTCTAATGAGGATGACAACATGTGAATTACAAATAACTTCAGTGAACACGGTGATTTATACCATTCAGTATTGGGAAATACAACTAGGTGCTTTAGGACCTTACAGAGCCTCACCTGAATCAGCTGGATTAGATTTATATTCACAAAAGACGTACAGGTTAAAATCTAAAGATATACAGGTAACTGAAACAGGAATAGGTATACAAATACCACCAGAACATTATGGTTATATAACATCTACCTCAAGTTTGGCATTAAAAGGATTGCAGGTAATGGATGGAGTCATTCATTCTGCTTACCAAGGAGAAAGTAGATTTGTTTGGATTAATCTGGGAGAATCAGATATTTTGATACAGCTCAATGATAGAATAGCACATCTTTTGATTTTACCTGTATACACAGGTGATGTGAAAAAGATGAAGTCCCTACGTTAATGACTGTATGAGGAGAAAGAGGATTTGGGTCCTCGAGTATGAAAAGTGGGGCCAAAGTTTGGATACAAACTCCAAACAAATCACCTGCACCTGCTAAAGTAATAGCAGCAGGGAAAGATAACCATATTTTGGTGATGAAACCAGGACAGGAGAAATGGGAATATGTACCAGCAACAAAGTGTTATTTGTGAGAATGAGATACTTTTCTTTGAATTACAGATTCTTTTGTGTTGCTGTAATAATCTTTACTATAATTGAGATCGAATGTTTGACACCTGGCATGCGACCAACCCAAATGACTATAGCAGTGTTCCATTGGGGATGGAGAAACAGTACTCAAAACAGAACACAGGATAATTTCACATGTCCATCCAGATTTTATTGCAGAATTATGAATCTGACATTCACAGGAAACATAGCCCTTTGGAGGGAAGGTAGAGGTCATGTTTATATTCAGTTCTCAGCTGGTGAACTGGATGTTGTGACGTCCAATAACTCGACCAGCATTAAATGTTGGAATTGTAAATATGGAAACTCATATATGGAAAATTATAAGTTATGTAAAAATTCAACTGATATTTTTAATGAAGCTATCAATTTGCAAAACATTACTGTTTTATTTTGTAAGAATGCAGAGGCGCATGGGTATCACAGATTAATGTATTAAATAATAATCCTGTGGCTTGCTTTGATCAAATTATTAGAGTTCCTTCTACCTGCACTATAATAGAAGAACAATAGCAGAAAACTGTGTTACATTTGAATATAACTTTCTTCCTACCCATGGATGTAAAAGACGATGAGCTTGGTATAATACTATGCTGGGAGGAACTGGAACAGGTTTAGGTACTTTGAATTCAGCAGATATAGAAATGCTTGCAAATAAATTGAAAATCACAGGACAGGACATTTCTCAAATTATGCATTTGCAAGCTAAATGGAATCTAACCATACTGGATCTGCAGAAGAAGAACATTATCGTTCAAAGTTCCTGTTATTATTCTATATTAGCCAATGCACAATTTGATACAAATGTTACTAAATTTGTTAATTAGACTAAATGTGCTTTACAAACCATGTTTATACATTAGCAAAAATCAGATGTACAGTATACATTAAGGATGAATAATGAATATGCATGGAGGAATTTTGTTCTTTAACTGGATACCATCTAGTAATTAGATAAAAATGTTCCCTGAAAGTACATGATGTACTGATAGCTATTGTACTGGAAAGTTGATACATTTTAATTTAACTATAACTAAACCAATGTGTCAGTTTATAATACTACCAATGATTTTTGGTCCACCATTATACCCATTTCAGTTTTGGTTACCACAGGTTGAGGGAAATTATATAGATTTCAGTAACAAAACTCACAGTCTGAATATTGTACTCAAAACAATGAATAGTAAAATATGTGGTCAACGTTCTCCTATTTATGAACCACATTTCTTACAATATTCAGTAAATTTAAGTAAATGGACTATTTTTACTTGAAAGCTTAAATATTTGTAGAAATTGCAGTATAAACAGTATGTATAGTAACTAACAATTCAGTAGGGCACTCTGAACAGTTACCTTTTTCAGAATGTCTATATAATGTAACTCATATTATTTGGAAAAAATGAAACTTGTATATTATCCACAGTTGTTATAGTGTTTTTTGGCTTTTCCCGGTTAGTGGTCGCCACAACGGAACTCCGGTCCGCTAATGATTGGCAGTAGATTTTTACGTGCCGAGTTGCCAGCCCTGATGCACAACCTTCAACGAAGGTACGCCCATTCATGCATCTCTCCACACAGAAGATGCTTTAGCTGAGAATTGAACAGGACAACAGAATGAAAATGTATATACAACCTGGAATTACTCTGATCCTGAGGTTGAGTTGCAGTGTATTGTCATAGCAAAAATAAGAGATCAAGATATGATGTATGCTGTCAGCTTCATCTACATGTATTTCAGAATGTGCTTCCTAAAAATACTAGGGCATGTGACTGCTGAATGCATTAGACTAAAGTTTGCATTTCTTAAATGATATCTGTCTCTTTTGGTATACATGTATAAAAATTAAATGCAAACACTACTGTCCATACCTCTTAACCTGGAAATGTCAAAAATCTAGACAAAGTCCCACGAAAAGTAGATGCAACTGGACATAAATCTGGACAATGATTAACATAAATTTTGCATACACAATTATGTAACCCCACCCATCCCAGTGAAATTGTGGGATATCAACATTTAAATGCAAATTGAAGAACAGACAAAATTAGAGGTATGCCTACATCTGTATGTATGTATATATATATATATATATATATATATATATATATATACACACACACACACACACACACACACACACACACACACACACACACACACATATATATTTGGATCTACTTCAATGGATCGAACATATTAAAAGTTCGAACCACATATGGCCAAGACCATATGTTCAAACTTGTAATAATTTGAACACTGAAGTTAAAAAAGAAAAAAAACAACAAAAAAAAAAATTAAATGCCGCCCGGCACCCCACATCCCCCTTACATAAATATACCAACTCCGAGATTGCACTACATTGTGGACAAGGGAAATCCTCCTGTTCCACACTGTACAGAGATCTCCATTCAGTCCGATCGAGCATTTACAAGTTTGAACATATGGTCTCTGCTGTATGAGGTTCAAAGTTGTTATGTGTTTGATCTACTGAAGGGGACCAATATATATATATATATATATATATATATATATATATATATATATATATGGGTCTCAGACGTTTGCTTGAATGAGAAAACATCTGAAACCCAAACAGCCTCGCATACTTACGTGAAAGTGCTTTTCACCGACGATGCACTTTTGTGTAAGTATGCCTATTGCCAAGGCCGTACTATGGTGCGAATAAGGGAAAATTCCCTTTTCCCCACTGTAGTTAATGCATTTTTTTTTTTTTTTTGTAACACACTTTAACGAAAGCGCTTTTTCGATAAAAGCACTTTCGTTAAAGTATGTTCGGTTGTGTGTGTATATAAATATATATATATATATATATATATATATATATAGAGAGAGAGAGAGAGAGAGAGATGTGTGTGTGTGTGTGTGTGTGTGTGTGTGTGTGTGTGTGTGTGTGTGTGTGTGTGTGTGTGTGTGTATATATATATATATGTATATACCCATGTTAACTTGTGGAGCATTCCCTCAAATTATTCCTTAGCCACCCCCACCCCAGATTCCTAATTCTGTTTAAATTGCTTAGTTGTCTACCTTCTTATATATTTGTATTTTTATATTTCCATTGCTTGGTCATAGCTATCATCTTTTCCCTACTTATTTTGTAGGTTTAACAGTTTTTCATGCCTCCATAAAAATTCTTAAACATTTAGGTTAATGCTATCAGACCTAGTCTTTCAATCCCCACTTGTTCAATAGGCACCCAACCATTACTCCATTACTTCTGGCCAGGAGCAAAAATACTTAATATATGCTCTGCAAACAGGCAACCTACTTCCATGTTACCATAAATCTGAAAATCAGTAATGCGCCAGGTATGTTTTTTCCAACTCTGATTGCTTCTCTGATAAGCACGTTGAAGAAAGCAACACTATTTCTGACTGTGATAGGGCTCTTTTAGGTGGACTGGATAGACTGTGGAGACAGTGTTAACAGTTCCAGATCTCTAAATACTTTCAGAACCGTATATCTGAATCACCAACAAGTACCCATATCATTTCAAAAACCACAGGCCCCTAGCTTAATCTAATGCTTTACCCCCTCTTGTACTCTCCCTCTCTCCAGTCTCCTGTAACACATGACACGTATAAAACTTCACTGCCCTCAGGACTAAATAATAGAACATTTTTCTAAATTCCCCTTCCCATTAAAAAGGATATTAATAGAGCAGACACCATGGAAAGAGCTTTTAATTAATTAAATAAATAAATAGATAGATAGACTTCTCTTTGCAGGCAGATCTGATGAAGCACTTGCAAAAGCATTTGCAATGTCAGCTTGTACAAACATATTAAGCTCTAAACACTGACATCCTTTTTAAGTTTGGCAAAACACTAAAACTTTGCTTATCCCCCAAAAAGGTTGGAACCTCTCCACAACTTTAAATGAAACAATACTAACACCCGAGCAAATGTGCTTATTTCCACAGCAATTCATCACACACACACACAAACACACAAATACACCTCTACACACACACACACACACACACCCACACACACACACACACACACACACACACACACACACACACACACACACACACACACACACACACACACACTCAACAAACATTCAGTTGATTTCCTGATGAGATCTAAAAATCAGACATCCAAGAACTATTCATGCTGAATTGCATACAAAATTCAAACAGTAATTTATCATGCTGAAGAATTTCACATGGCTTCATCGAAAGCTAGTCTGGTTGCTAGCTTTCTGACCCCTATAAGCCATCATCCATGCTTCTGAGACCAATAGGCAGTCAGGCACTGCCTCATGAAGCTGATTTCATAATGCACACCCCTGCACATTGATGATGTTGTGGGATAAGCTGGCGATGCGTGATGACATCAGCCATAACTGAAAATTATAAATAAAAATCTGGTATTGAAGGGGCTGCATAGGAATTCATGGCACCCCATTATTTTCCCTTCAAAACCAGTAAATACCAAGGAATTTTGTATGGTTGAGAGGTATGGTACTGTCTTAAATAATCAAGAACATTGATTTTCTAAGAGTACATAAGGTAGCTTTTCAATAATGCATGTTCTAATACATTTTTATTTCACTGTACTTTGTATCACGGCAGTACTATAAGTATAAATTTTAGTAATTAAATGTAAGCAACTATAAAAATAATCCAGAATATTTTCCATGCCCACTTATTCATTCCTTGTACTTTCATTCAGTAAGATATAAAGCTTAAGTACTTATTATAATACTGAACAACATTTTTATCACAATATGTTTCAATACATTTTTTGTTCTTTGCAACTGACGGAGAGTCTTGGTGGCCTTTTTAAATAATCTGATATGGTTGGAATATCTGGAAGAGCGTGTGCTGCTGACATACTTGGAACAATATCAGGAATATACAGTTCACAAAGTCTGATGGGATTTTGTGAATTCTTTGCTGCTTCTGGAAATACATTCATAGCCACATTACCAGATATCTGTCTAGAAACTTCCTAAAACACCTACTGGCTGGAGCTTTCAGAAATACAGAATACACTCTCACCACAGTCTTTTGGATTAATTAATTTTGGAAAAAAATGCTTTTATTTCTTTTCATCCGTGTTCACTTATTACTAATCCTTCTGGCTGCTTTTCTCTGGAACATCACTGTGCTGTCATACATTGTAAATAATTTAAGGAAGATGAACTTCTTGTTTTCAGTCATAGTTAAACTTTCTTCTAGACTAGTTAACTTTAGGTCTTACTTGTACTGAACTCATTTCTTCTGGCTATGGTAAGGAAGAATGAAACATTGTTTTTAGTCTATGAGACATACTCAACATAGAAGAGAGCATTTTTGTATTGCATCACAGTCACTTATAATGCTCAAAGCTTTCTTTATGTTTTACAGTTTAAAGTTTTACAGCATTTATAACTGGACTGTGGATATTTTGGAATAAAGGTCACTTGTTGAAATTTTTGATGTTCTAAAGATCTCTTTAATTACGTTTTTGCATATTGTCAATTATTATCATGGGCAATTGCATCAAGATTTCTGTCTCTAAAACACAGCATAACACCAACAATTGTTGTTTCTTGTAACTTGACTTCTGCAAACTTTTAATATCTGTTCATGTATATAAAATACACTTGGAACTTGACTCTGTTTTCTTTCTAGTACTAATTCCACCAGGGTTATAGCCCCTCTTCAGCAGAAGACAGTGAAGAAAGCTCCACAGCAATAACATGTCAGTGGCAAAAGTAAGAATATGGGTATAGTTATACATAAGAGAACACTAGATAAAATAAAAATACATGTAAACCGATTGTTAAAGAAATGCAACAAATTGTTGCAGGTAACATAAGAATAATGTAATTCAGGCTCACGAATCATGTGTAGCAGTATATTTCAATTTGTAAAATGTATTTGCATTTAAAGTGCAAGTAATCAACTTGGGACACTTCATAAAATATGAGAGAAGAGAGAAATGAGTGGACAGTTGTAACTGGTCACCGAAGGCTGTCACTGAGATAAATTTAATTAGCGAGGGCCAGGAGAGATAGAATTTGTGATGGGCAAATTAATGTTTAGAGAAGGATGAGTATTAACGATATGCAAGTTATAAAGGTAAAACATTGTTTAACAAAGCTATGAAGCAATTATAATTGTAGAGTGTGGACCTTATGAGAAAACCTCAGTGAACCCCATACATGAAGGCACTCAAAGAGGTTAAGTTGATTAATGATTGATGGAAATTATATTATTTGAGAAGAGAGAGATAGTATTAAGAGATGGAATAATATTTACAATACTGTATGTTAGCTTGAAAGCTAAAACTTGGTTAATTAAGCAATATTCTATAAATTGTATTCCCTAAGAAATACAACTTGAAGTTAAGGTGAGTACATTACAGTCAAGGTGATTATTGTAGAGGAGAAGCTTCATCAGGAAGGGGGGAACTGTGATAAATTTTACAGTAACAAGGCTGCAGTAAATACAGTCACAGTTTGAGCTAAGAGAAAGTCTTATACTTGCAAGGAATTTATGAGCAGACCATATACTTCAGGAAGATATATACCTCTGAAGTAAGGGTTTATGAGTTGGGTACCTAATGGGTGCTTGCAGAATTTTGTGTTCAAATTTTGCTTCACAGTAGTTGAGGTATGTTAGAAATACATGTCAGTAGAGCTAATTATTGACAGTGTATTGATAAGTTCTATTGGGAAGGCTAATGACAAAGCTTACTATTTTATTATAGCATAAGTTCTGATTTGAAATGTTGATTGAATACAAATTTGTGAATATAGGAGTAGCATAGTACACTGTATCAAAAACACATCTCTCTGGAACAACGTAAAATTTCAAAGTAAACCACAGGTCAGGAACATGAAGTTCAAAAAAACTTTTCTGCTTTAATACACAGACTTAAAATACAGTAAAAAGTTGCTTTTAATCCACAGACTCAAAAATCAGTAAGCGCTTTAATCCAACTCGGACTTCCTGAGACTGAATAATATAGTAAAATACTACTAGCTTAAAATACTAGTAAAACAAACACATGACCATTTACTTATGATGTAACTTCCTCATTTTTAAAAATGCAACAAAATCAGACCTATCATTCATTCCAGGTGGATAGCATGCATTCAGTTTAACTTGCCATATTCCTTCCACCTGAGCTCATCTTCAGCATCAGATCTATTGTGCACATTTATCACTTTGTCTAACACAATAAACTTAAAATTCACATGACAACTTGCATTATTTTTATAATGTTTGCCAAAAGCATTTTTTTTTCATCTTTCACAGATACTGCATATTTATGCTCATAAATGTGTCTGTTTAATTCTCTAGTTGTCCGCCCCACATAAAATGAATTGCAGGGCATACATATGCCTAAATAAACAATAAATCTTGATTTGCAGCTATATTCTCCTTGTATTGTTATCACATGCCCTCCCACTGTTACTTGTTTAACATCTGTCATCAAGAAGTTACACATATTACAATTTAAACACTTATACATTCCTGTATTAATAACCTTATTCTGTGTGGGTAGATAAATGGGGGGGGGGGGATTTAATCTAGCTTGAAATAAATTTTTAAAACTTCATCCCTTTTTCTGTACAAATAATGGTCTATCTCCCACAACATTCATCATCTCTGCATCTGAACTAAATAATTTCCAGTTATTAATAACAATATTTTTAATAGAAAAAGTATCTATGCTGTTTTCTATCTGCATCAACGTCACAAAATCACTTTGTTTTTTATTAACATTTTCAGACACTTTTGGCTTGTGTCTATTATATCGACTTTCTTCTAGAGCTTCTGCTACTACTTTCTTAGGATACTTGCTACTCACAAAATTAGCACATAAAGCCTCACTTTCTCTGACAAAATCACTTTCCTTGTCAGTTAACCTATCTACCCTTTTCATTTACTCTTAACTATATTATTCTTAGCTTTGTTTGGATTTAAACTATAGTAATGCAGATATGCATTATTTTGAAACTTTTTTTATATATAGAGGTGCATAGACCCCCATCTTCCTTATAAATATTTAAATCCAAATAGTTGATACTCAATTTGTCACATGCTGATGTAAATTTTAAATAAGAACATACCTCATTTAAATACTTAAGAAATAAATCAATACCATCCCCTCTCCAAACAAGAAAAACATCAACAATAAAACATTTATAGAATATAATATTACACATATATACTTTCATAAATATGAACTCTCTCCCATCCCTGCATAAAAATATTTGCAATGTTCGGGGCCATTGCTGCCCCCATAGCTACACCATTCATTTGTCTATATAGCTCACCATTAAATTCAAAGAAATTATAGCTTAAAATTAAATCTAACATTTCCATTATAAGCCCCAGTGTATCATGTGAAAGCTTTCTAGCTCTAATTAGTTCAAACCTATTTCCATTCCAGCATTATTGGGAATAACAGTATATAATGACTTAGTGTCAAGTGTAACAAGATAATCATTTTCGTCTATTTCTAGCTCCCTTATTTTGTTTTTAAAATCAAAGGAGTCTTTTATATATGCATCATTGTCTACCACTATTTGTTGTAAGTGTTTATCTACATAGATGGCAAGTGCTTCTGTTTTACTGCCACTACTACTTACTATTGGACGCATAGGTGGTTTATCTAAATTTTTGTGGAGTTTTGGCTGCCCAAAGATATGACTAATTTTTGGAGCTGTAGCCACAGAAACGTTCCTAATTTGCTTAGTAATTCGCCCTGTCAAAAAACATTCTTCAATTTGGCCATCTATGAACAAATACTGTTTTTTAATTTCTTTAAACAACACCTTACTATAAAACGCTTGGTCTGACAACATTTCATTCATAGTTTGTACATATACATTCCTATCTAAAACTACTAAAGCATTACCCTTATCAGCTTTGGTTACTAAAATAGTTTCATTATTCAACAAATCATCTAACATTTCTTTTTGTACAGGATTCATATTAAAATATTTATAAGCAGGTTTACTGTTAAACATTTCTATAATTTGCTGCTCACATAACATTTGGAACAATTCAAGTTCTTTTTTCAATGGTGGGTTATATGTACAAGGTTTAACAAAACATAAGGTTTAACAAAACATAAAGGTTCCTGAACCTTGTTAGGAAATAAACATTTAAAGTTTAATTTCCTCACATAGTCCCTGAGTGCATTTATAGTATTGCTTTGATAAACCCTCACGTTTTGAAAATCCTGCTTAGCTTTATCCAAAAACTATTGTCTTTTTCTTTGGTATTAATAGTCACAGTTGTTTCTTCATTAGAAATACTAGCAACTTCACTTCTCTGTGCTAAGCTTTTAGATTTCCTTGGGCCATTTTCTCCCACTGATACAGCCTCTGTTTCAGTTCTCTCATTTGTTGCTGACATACTAACTCCGCCTTGAACATCAGCTGGTCGTTTATCATTTACAACTTCATAATCTGCTTTATCTCTCAAATATTTACAAGTTTTACGTTTCTTTAACACCTCATTCTCTTTATTCAGTTTATCTTGAATCAAGCCCAGCTTAGACTCAAAATTATCAGAAGTCAGTGAATCTTTCAGCTTAAAGAAAGCTACTCTGATGTTATTGTTTAAATCTTCCATTTTCTTTTTGTTAAACTCCAGCAATAGTTCAACATATTGTAAGCTGGTTCATTGATTTAGTTCCACCCATTTGTTTAGAAACTCAGGGGGATAATTAGACCCAGCTGGCATTACTGACACTCTCAAGCCCTTCGGCACTCGTTGTGATTTTAAACAACAGTCAAAATAAGCATTGTCCCACTGCAACCTTTTTAGTTTAAGCAGCTCTTTTTCTAACTGCCCAAACATTTCACTATAGTTAATGGTAGGAATTGCTGAAAAGTTATTAGATTGCAATCCATCAAACGAATTTGATGGAGGTGCCAACCAACCATTAAGTGCCTCATCAAATCTCTGAAAAGTTCCCCCTTTGTTGGTAACAGGGGGAAATGCTGATACAGTATAACACTTCATTCTTCCTTCTTGATTAAGAACAATGGAACCATTAGACGTATCACTTAATATACCTCCTTGGATAAGAGTTAAAAAATTTGAACTTCCTTGCCCTTCCATGTAAAAAAAACAAGCACCAAAAACACAACTCTCTGCAACAAATGAGAGAACTGAAACAGAGGCTGTATCAGTGGGAGAAAATGGCCCAAGGAAATCTAAAAGCTTAGCACATAGAAGTGAAGCTGCTAGTATTTCTAATGAAGAAACAAGTGTGACTATTAATACCAAACAAAAAGACAATAGTTTGTTGGATAAAGCTAAGCAGGATTTTCAAAACGACAAAATGAGTCAGTTGGTGAGGGTTTATCAACGCAATGGGAAAGACAGCAGAACTTGGGCAAAAATAGCAGCAGTTCCTCACAAGAATATGCAGCGGAACAAGAAGAGACAATACAACAAGTGCTGAGTCTGCAAGGTACTGTTGATTCTGCTTTTGTTATAGTTAATTTATCTGACATCACTTTAAATGAAGAATTATGTCATGTTTTGCAAAAAGGATGGAACTTTGTACCTGCCAAAAGAGCTGATAAGTGCAATACTATAAATGCACTCAGGGACTATGTGAGGAAATTAAACTTTAAATGTTTATTTCCTAACAAGGTTCAGGAACCTTTATGTTTTGTTAAACCTAGTGCATATAACCCACCATTGAAAAAAGAACTTGAATTGTTCCAAATGTTATGTGAGTAGCAAATTATAGAAATGTTTAACAGTAAACCTGCTTATAAATATTTTAATATGAATCCTGTACAAAAAGAAATGTTAGATGATTTGTTGAACAATGAAACTATTTTAGTAACCTAAGCTGATAAGGTAATGCTTTAGTAGTTTTAGATAGGAATGTATATGTACAAACTATGAATGAAATGTTGTCAGACCAAACGTTTTATAGTAAGGTGTTGTTTAAAGAAATTAAAAAACAGTATTTGTTCATAGATGGACAAATTGAAGAATGTTTTTTGACAGGGCGAATTAGTAAGCAAATTAGGGATTTTTTGGTGGTTACAGCTCCAAAAATTAGTTGTATATTTGGGCAGCCAAAAATCCACAAAAATGTAGATAAACCACCTATGCGCCCAATATTAAGTAGTAGTGGCAGTAAAACAGAAGCACTTGCCATCTATGTAGATAAACACTTACAACAAATAGTGGTAGACAATGATGCATATATAAAAGACTCCTTTGATTTTAAAAACAAAATAAGGGAGCTAGAAATAGATGAAAATGATTATCTTGTTACACTTGACATTATGTCATTATATAGTGTTATTCCCAACAATGCTGGAATGGAAATAGTTATGTTTGAACTAATTAGAGCTAGAAAGCTTTCACATGATACAGTGGGGCTTATAATGGAAATGTTAGATTTAATTTAATCTATAATTTCTTAGAATTTAATGGTGAGCTATCTAGACAAACGAATGGTGTAGCTATGGGGGCAGCAATGGCCCTGAGCTATGCAAATATTTTTATGCAGGGATGGGAGAGAGTTCATATTTATGAAAGTATATATAAGTGTAATATTATATTCTATAAACATTTTATTGATGATGTTTTTTCTTGTTTGGAGAGGGGATGGTATTGACCTATTTCTTAAGTATTTAAATGAGGTATGTTCTTATTTAAAATTTACATCAGCCTGTGACAAATTGAGTATCAAATATTTGGATTTAAATAATTATAAGGAGGATGGGGGTCTATGCACCTCTATATATATAAAAAGTTTCAAAATAATGCATATCTGCATTACGATAGTTTACATCCAAACAAAACTAAGAATAATATAGTTAAGAGTCAAATGAAAAGGGTAGATATTTTAACTGACAAGGAAAGTGATTTTTTCAGAGAAAGTGAGGCTTTATGTGCTAATTTTGTGAGTAGAGGGTATCCTAAGAAAGTAGTAGCAGAAGCTCTAGAAGAAAGTTGATGTAATAGACACAAGCCAAAAGTGGCTGAAAATGTTAATAAAAAACAAAGTGATTTTGTGATGTCGATGCAGATAGAAAACAGCCTAGATACTTTTTCTATTAAAAATATTGTTATTAATAACTGGAAATTATTTCATTCAGATGCAGAGATGATGAAAGTTGTGGTAGATAGACCATTATTTGTACAAAAAAAGGGACGAAGTTTTAAAAATTTATTTCAAGCTAGATTAAACCCCCCCCCCCATTTCTCTACCCACACAGAATACGGTTTTTAATACAGGAATTTATAAGTGTTTAAATTGTAATATGTGTAACTTGATGACAGATGTTAAACAACTAACAGTGGGAGGGCATGTGATAACATTACAAGCAAAATATAGCTGCAAATTGAGATTTATTGTTTATTTAGTCATATGTATGTCCTGCAATTCATTTTATGTGGGGCGGACAACTAGAGAATTAAACAGACACATTTATGAGTATAAATATGCAGTATCTGTGAAAAATAAAAAAATGCTTTTGGTAAACAAAAAAATAATGCAAGTTGTCATGTGAATTTCAAGTTTATTGTGTTAGACGAAGTGAGAAATGTGCAAATAGATTTGATGCTGAAGATGAGCTTGGGTGGAAGGAATATGTTTGGCAAGTTAAACTGAATGTATGCTATCCACCTGGAATGAATGATAGGTCTGATTTTGTTGCATTTTTTTTTCCATAATAAATCTTTATTATTTTACCAATTTTTCATACAATAAAGAAAAACAATAAAGAAAAAGAAATACAAATAATGCCCAAATTAAGCTACTACCACCCATACTACAAACTATGTACACTATTTACATGAATGCTTCTATCCATTAAACAAAATCAATGAAGAAAGGAAAGAAACATGTAATAACAAGAGTCAAAAGATCTACTATCATTAAAATGGATTGTTTTTACCAACTTTCAAATTAAGTATGCATGTCCTGGGGTTGAGCTGAATTCCGTATATTAAACTAAACTAATATAATGTTGAAAATTTGTTCCCACACCTCTGGGTTATTAATATTCCTTTTATTATCCTTAATTAAAAGTTTGTGTGCTAGAATATGTTTCATAGCTAAACCTTTAAAGTTTTCCCATGAAGTTTGAAATGGAGTCAACCAATTTGTAGCTATATAAAGTTTCATTAATAAAAAAATATTTATAAGTATAATCATTTGAGTTCTATCCAAATTATTAGGAGGGATATGTAGAATCATGAATTCCCAAGAAAGTATAGAACGCTGATACCCCATCTTTTGTAGTTTAATTTTTAAGGAATTCCAAAGTTTGTATATATATATTTACAGCTACAGAACATGTGCAAAAGGTCCGCCGTTTGATCTTTACAGTATGGGCATTAGGGCGAGTTTTTCGAGTTAAATTTATGCAGGCTAAAGCGTGTATAGTAGGCATTATTAAATATCATCAATTGTGTAAATATTAATTTTTGGAGAGAAACTGATTTTATTGTTAAGTTAATTGCCTTTAATATTTTATTTTCTTCTATCAATGGTATTTTATCTTTCCAATATTTTGCCAAGTGTATTTGATTTTGATATTTCAACTCTTTTATCATTTCTCTTGTAGAGGTAATAAATTTGGTATCTTGTCTAAGAGTTGACAATAAATTTGAACAATTAGTTAACGTTTCCTCATCAATTTTAAAGTCTTTGAAGTAATTTATAAAGAGGTCCTTTAATTGTCTCAATATTATTAAGTAAGATTCATCCCCAGCTGCATATCATGAACTGAATGATTAAGATATGGATACATCTCAAGTAAAGTTAAATTAAGTATAAGTGGATATTTTTTAAGATCTATTAATTGATTATTGATTTTCAAATTTGGGTTCTTATGAAAGGGTTGAAAAATCATCATATGTTGCAAAAGATTTAAAGACTGGAAAATATTTTGTATTAGACTTATATAAACTCTAATATGCTCCATTAAAGAAAATAATTTAAAAGTATATTTGCTTAAAAAAGGTAAAGCTTTTGGGTTAATATTCATACTTACAACGTGTTTATGATTCATAGCTACCCATTTGGGTGACCATTTATTACTAGATATCTCATAGTAAGCTATTCTTAAAATTCTATTAGAATTTATTATTAAGTAGTAAATTTCAAAATTAGGTAGATCTAGGGCTCCTTTCTTTTTCAGAGTCATCAGTTTATCATATGCTATTCTAGTCTTCTTAGGTTTCCATAAAATTTAGCCGATTCCGTGTGAATTTGTTTGAAAAATTTCCTGGGGATCAAGACTTGAGTGGCTCTAAAAATGTACAAAATTCTGGGTAGCACATTCATTTTAATTATTGAAACTTTTGCCATTATTGGTAATTTCAAATTATTCCATCTAATTAAATCGGACAATATATGATCCCAAAGAGACTTGACATTATTCACATAGAAATCCCTGTTATCTGTAGAAAAGATAACACCCAAGTACTTAACCTTGTTCTCTGATTTAACTTGTCCTACCAGTGGTAAAAGAGAAAAAGGTTTTGGTGATTTTAAAGGAAATAAGTTGTTTTTTTTAAGGTTTATCTTGTAGTTGGATACCTCTGCAAAGTCTTCCACTGCTTTTAGTATTGTTTTAGTATCTGAAATTGGAATCATACAATAGATATTGAGGTCATCAGCAAAGACAGTCATGGATATTTTAGTGCCATAAATTATTGGGGCATTATGGTATATATTTTGCTTAATATGTAAAAATAGTGGTTCTAAATATAGCAGCTGGAGAGGCCACAAAAGTTCCTCACCAAAAGGATAAAGGGTCTCAAAAATCTGTCCTATGCTGCCCGACTGAAAGAACTTCAGCTCTATTCAGTCGCTTACCGCTTGCTCAGAGGTGACCTGTGCCTGACATACAAGGCCATGTCAAACCCAGATTTGATGAATATGCTTCACCTCAATAAATCTAGATCCATCAGAGCCACAGGGGTGGGAGACTTAAACCTCGACACGGCTATTAATAGGACGTGCTGGAGGGATAGATTCATCACCCAAAGACTCCCTACGCTGTGGAACAAAATCCCGGTATATGTGAGGCAGAGCACCTCGCTGGCCTTGTTCAAGAGAAATCTTGACCAATGGATGGGAGATCACAGATATACCCCAGGGATTACCTCAGTGTCACTGCTCGACAGAGGCACAGCAAAATAATGGGTATAGTTCCCCATACTAAAGGGGTGGCGTAAGCCACAAAACTATGGGCTAGGCTTGTAAATGCCCTCGGGCAGATAGCCTAGTATAAACCTATGAACCTATGAACCTATTAAATAATATAGGAGATAAAGGACAGCCCTGACGAGTTCCGTTCTTAATTTGTATTCTTTTAGAAATGTCTTTATTGATATATAAAGTTGTATATGGGTTATTATATAATATTTGCAATGTTAAAATAAATTCTTGAGGTATACTAAAGTATGATAAAACATCAAACAAAAATTTCAAATTAACTCTATCAAATGCTTTTTCTGCATCAATAATGAGAGCGTAGACATTAATATTTTTTTGACAGGCATAAGAAATGAATGTATGTAGTGATAAAGTATTGTCAGTAGTTTGTCTGGCTTTCATAAATCTGGCCTGTTCAAACGATATTATTGAGTCTATTACCTTCTTCAATCTATTAGCTAAGATAGATGTCAAAATTTTCATGTCAATATTTAAAAGAGAAATAGGTCTATAATTATCCGGGTTATGAAAGTCAGTATTTTCTTTAGGTATAAGAATTGTTCTGGATGCATTAAAGTGAGGATCATTAATTCCATTGTTAATTATACAATTAAATATATGTGGAAATATTTTGCCAAAGGAATCACAAAAAGTTTTATAAAACTCTGCGGTCAATCCATCCGGTCCTGGTTTTTTATGAGATTTCAACTTTTTAATTGTATATATTATTTCCCCAGAGGAAATTGGCTTAATTAAATCTATTTGGGAGTTATCAATTTTTGGAAAAATAATTTTTTGCAAAAAATCATTGTTAATCCTATTCATGAGAGATTCCTGTCGATCACTATAAATCTGAGAATAAATCATTTCAAAAATACTCATAATATCTTCAGATTTTGTATATCTGTTATTTTTGAACTGTATTTCAGTGATCTGAAAAGGAACTTTCAATTGATTAATGATTCTAGCTAATGCCCTTGAAGGCGTTTGAATATGATTAGCATATTTTGCCAACAATTTATGTTCATGAAATGACAACCTACTATTCTGGATCAAAAAGAGCTCCTTTTGACATTTTAATAGTTCTTTTTCTGTTTGCTGGTTAAATTGCCTAATTAAGTCCTGTTCTAATGACTTGATTTTAGTTTCCAGTTTTTGTAGATCTCTAGCTTGAATTCTTTTATAATAGGTAGCTTTTTGCAAAAAGATCCCTCTTACTTGTGCTTTGGTTGTTGCCCATTCAATATTGGGTAAATGTTGTTGTTTAGATAAACTAACTAATAAAAGATCAAGAACAGCCCGAGTTTCCTGAATTATATCTTGTTTATTTAATAAATTAAGATTTTAGGGTCATATTGTATCCTCTATGTGATATGCTATTTTTAGGATCTTTATTAAAGTTTAAAGTAATTTTAGAATGATCTGATAAGTAACGAACTTGTATAGAAACACTGGGATCTAGAATAATTAAACTTTCTGAAATGAAGAAAAAATCTATTCTAGACCACATTTTGTGACAAGTTGGATAAAATGTAACGTTATTTGTATTAAACTGATTGCTTACTTATTTAAAAGGATCATACAATTTAAAGTCAGCTTTAAGTTCACTCAAAGCTATTACTGCTTGGGTATTGAATGACCTATGTGTACTTGATTTATACAGTTTAGGATCTTGGTATGTATTCCACTCCCCTCCTATAATTATGTAGTAATTATTATATTGATTCAAAATAGAATAAAGTGATGCTATAAAAAATTGTTGATTGTTGCATGGTGCATAGATATTAAGAAGTAAAATAGGTTTATCATAAAGATTAGATGACAAAATCACTTAACACCATCTTCCCTCTTTATCTATTTTGGAGTCTAGAATTTGTTCTTGGTATTGGCTTTTTATAACTATCGCGACACCTGCACTATTAGTTTTACCTTCAGAAGCTATAACCTCCCTGATCCATTTTTTTTCCTTACTAACTGCCCACTGATCATTAGTCAAGTGAGTTTCTTGAAGTAAAATAAAACACTCCCTAGCCTGCAAAAATAAATGAAGAAACAATTTCCTCTTTTTCAAGTTCTGGAGCCCTTTCGTATTCCATGAATCTATTTCCCACATAATACGATCTTTAATTGATTCAAATATGGTTTATGTTGGGCAAAACATAATAAATTCAAATATGTTTTCAAAAGATATAGTTTCTGGAAGCATTGTTGAAGTCCCGTCCCACACCAGTGCCTACCCACTAAACCCCTGGACCAGGACATACATAGATTTTCCACATTGTTAAACATTGTAAAGATTAATAACATTACTAAATAAATGTTCTTTAGATTAAAATTTATTACAACTATATCATGCAAAAAACCTATGTCGACTACCACTAAATCTACAAAGCCTAACCTAAACATTCCATATTAAACACTGCTAAACATCTACATCTCTTGCTTATCAATTCAGAGATTATGTCAAGGAAAAATGTGTTAAAATAAATTATTCTTGTCATTCCTCTCCAAACAATTCAAATATCTAACGAATGATAATAATATGTTGTGTCCCATTAAGAACATTCTGGAAGTATCGAACTGATACTTTTCTGTAATATATGAGACATACATCTTAAAAATAACTAAAAGATATTTTTCAAAACCCCATGAAGTCAAAAATGAGACACTAAGCCATATTATACATTACAGTAATTAGCTTGTAGACAATCTATACTGTATAGTAACACTTAAGAGAAAGACAAATATACAATGAATAAATAAGCACGTATGCCGAGGAGGCTAGATCAAATAAATGAGTAAGAAAAGCATGCATTAAGACATGCATCAAAAGACATACTTAGAGATTTATAATGTAATATTCAGAAGAGTACACAAAGCTAAAATAGTAAAAGGTACTGGCAACCATCAAATTCATCAGTATTATAGACTGATAGTTTGAAGAAACTAAAAGTGGAAGATAGTCTATTGAATGCGATTAACCTGCTAGTATAGGCATGACTGGAAAATAGATTAAAAAGTTCATAAGATTGTTGTGAAGAGTAAAACACTAGACCATGGTATCATGTAAAAGCTGCAATGAACAATTGTTCATTTGTATTATTCTTGCATATAGATGTTGACTTTCCTTTAGATCTTGCATGCATAGTTTGTTTTGATTTTCAGTGAGTGACTGGGCACACATTTTTCCTAAAAAATTTCCTAATGCTAGTGCTGTCTTGATTTAAATTACATTCTCTTTTGTTTGTTCCACATGGATGGTAAAAAACACACAGTGATTCAAATGGCATTGAATTAACTAAGATCTTAGGGATTAAACAAACACAAGGATTCTCAGAGTAGTCAGCGACTGTCAAAACAGCAACAGCTATAGTAATTAAAACAAAATTACAATCTTTGTATTTTGACAGCAAGCCCGACCACTCACTATCTGCATATGAACTTCATATTAACACTAAAGTTAAAGCTGTATAACTTTAAATTCCTTTGAGCATCTATTAATATTCTTCCAATTTATTACATCAGTAAAACTGGAAATAACAACTAGTATATAATTAGAGTAATTTATAAAAAATATATATATATGTTTGGGCTAAGGTTTCCTGGTATAACTGCTGCTCTCAGCAACACTGTTAGATAATCACACCATTACCTAATAAAATTGGATACCTAAATAATTAAATGTATTATATAAAACAATTGAATGTTTCCTATGTGCTTAAAGTATAACCACTTGTACTATAACAGTCAATTAACACTTGTATTCTTCAACACAGATTTTTCAGTTTCCCAAGCCTGGGAAACTGCCTTCGAGTTCGCGACGAGGGACCCTTTAAACGAACTGACTTCCAGTTGCACCACTTCAAAACCAGCCCCAGAACAACAAAAGAAGCATTTCCTGTAACTTCATGATGAGACAGAGTTCGTGGAAGCCATAAAAACTCGAAAATGGCTTGCAAATGATCTAGCGATAAAAAAATAAGTTTTATCAGATTAAAAAGAGGCATGCAGGACTAAAACTTGAAACAAAGGATTCAGAAGCCTCGGGTTGAAGCAAAAAAGGATCCAACCTCTGTTACTGTAGCAGTCTCAACAGAAGGCCATGTTAAATCTCTGAAGTAGGCAAGGACTTAAATATCTTCAAAAAGGTAGATTTTGCTTCTTTTTTTGTGGAAACTAAATATTTAGATCCATTGACTGTAAACATTAGTGTATTAGGATACTTCATTTGAAATTTAATCTGTTTTTCAATAGGAAATTTACAGTAAGCAGATAAAGCTTGTCTAGCTTGTCTTATTTGGAGAGGTAAATCATGAGCCACAGAAACTTTATTGTTATTCCACATAATGTAACCTCCGTTCTTTTTAACAGTCATTATTATTTTATTCACATCTTGGTAACTGAGAATTTTGACATACACTGGTCTTGATATATTTGATGCCTGCATTTCTCTCAAAGCTCTATGAGCTCTCTCTATTATTATTCGTTTAGCTGTGTCAGAGTCATTAAACAATATTGTAAAAATTTATGTAATAGAAGGAATTAAATCATTGCATTGAATATTCTCAGGTATCCCTCTGATAATTATATTATTTCTCCTGGATCTTGCCTCCAGATCCAGGATTTTTGCTTGCATAGATTGTATGTCCAGGTCATGAGTATCAGATTTTTTAGCCAGCAGTGTTATTTTATCTTCATTTTCAGATATTCTAGCTTCAGTTTTGTCCATTCTTTCTAGAATTTGACTACATGAAATGCCAAAAGACTGTACCTGCTTAGATAGTGCTTCCAAAGCTTCTTGAATGGGTAACAAAGCAGATTTGATATTTTCCATGTTCGCAACCTGGTCTGGTTTATTTTTATTCCCTGCTTTGGGAAGTTCCTGTTGATTAATGACTTTCTGCCTTTTCGAAGTTAAGTCTTTTTCTGGTGATTGCAGTTCAGACAATTTAGTTTTTGTTGTTGTTGTCTCCATATTTTTATCTTGTTTTGACATCATAAATCAGTATTGCCCTTTACTGTAGCTTGATAGTAAATAGGCCAAGTTTGTTATTCAGACAGATCCTTTGTTTGACACTCTGTTCAGAGTCAATCAAGCAGGTCTAATCCTGTTGAATTCTTTGATTTTCCCAGATTCAATCACCTCTCCTCAGATACTTGAATGGAGTAAATTTACCTTTTCAAAAGATTGTTGTTAAATAACTCATAGTATAGCTTCAGGGTTAGATTATCCTCAGGATATATGCAAAGCTGTAGATTTGCAGTGTTCACAGAATGGCAGCCATCTTTGAACCCCCCTGATTTTGTTGCATATTTAAAAAAGAGGAAGTTACATCATAAGTAAATGGTCATGTGTTTGTTTTAGTAGTATTTTAAGCTAGTAGTATTTTACTATATTATTCAGTCTGAGGAAGTCCGAGTTGGATGAAAGCATTTACTGATTTTTGAGTCTGTGGATTAAAAGCAACTTTTTACTGTATTTTAAGTCTGTGGATTAAAACAGAAAAGTTTTTTGAACTTCGTGTTCCTGACCTGTGGTTTACTTTGAAATAGTACAGTCTGTGCTAGAAGAACTCAACAGTATTATCATCAGAGATCTCTGAAGCAGCAAATCAGCCAACAGATATTCTTATTTGACTGCACTCATAAGACTTTTTCTGTGGAAGAATGTAATCTAATTTTTTTGATAAAGCTTGAATAATATAGATTCTGTGTTGCATTTCCAGAGCTAGTAATGCTTGTGGTTTGTCAAAATGAGCAGTAGTGCATCTAGGGTAGGGAGAGAGAGGTAAATGCTTGGTCACAATGTGAAGAGGGAAATGATCACTCGAGCTGGATCTCCTTTCTTTAATGCAATACTGGCTTTTAAAAGCTGGTACTGCATTTGTGATCAAATCTGAGCACTGCAGTACTCTGTGTGTGGACTATACTGTGGCAACTGCTTGCTATATTGCAGCTCCAGTCTAAAAGTAAAAAAAAAAAAAAAAAAAAGTTTAAATCAAACCTGAGCACAATCACACTCCAGGCAAGTAAGGCATAAACTGCAGCAGTTGATGGGGGTGTATGGATCGAATTGTAATCAGCTGATAGCAACAATACAGAGATAAGCTTATTGCAGTAACATGTTTTTTGTGTTTTTTTTTGCTCTTCAGTAGAAGAACAGGAGACATAGGTCATTACAGTGATTTTTATTTTTCTTTATTACTGTAAAGTGTTAGTTTTTGTTACAACAAAGTGTTTTTTTTTTTCTTTTACTCTAGTAATTTTTGTTTTTGCTCTTCAGTGGAAAAGCTTGAGGGACATGGATTTTACTGTAATAAGTCAACTGTTACAATGTAGCAATTGGCTTATTACTATAAATTGTTTTGGGGGGGCTCTTTAATGGAAAAGTGGGTGGGGATGGGAAGTGGTATCAGCACAAGGAACTGTTTGAGCCAGCTACGCTTCTGATATGGAGGGGTATCTATCCTTGAATAGATTTTATTTCCTAGACACGATAAGCTCATCTGTCTAGTTTTCTCAATTTACAAAATGCATGAGACTTGGATCTCTTTCACACTAGGCTAATTTAGGCCTGTCTACATGAGTTAGGCCCATTTACTTTAGAATATGTTTTTCCATCAGTATTAAGGGAACCTTAGGTTTTATTTATTTTTAAAATAAATAAATAAAACCAAAGGCACCTGATTACTATTATTATGAATAAGACCGGTTTTATGTTAGTGAAGTGAACAGCTATAGCTTTACTTCCATCCACCTTTGCTTGGACAAGTTTCTGGAGAATGTAGAGTTTGTGTACTATTTATCAAAAAATGATCTGTATGTTCTATTAAAATATGGCTTTCATTCTAGTCACTGTCCTCACATGTGTTTTCAGTTATCTCTGTATGGTGAGGGACCAGCATTGTATCACTTTCAATTGACAGCCTTTGTTTCAGCAGGTTATGAAATCTTTTTTGACTGATTACAGTCTGATTCCAGCGCATCTACAACAGTTGAGTATTGTTTTTCCTTCAACCTTTCTGGGTATACACAAAGACTAGTGTCAGGGGTTAATTCTTCTGCTTCCTTCCCTTTCACTGGTGGTATTCTGCAGGGTTGTGTTCTAGGCCCATTATTGTTCAGTGTACATATGCCTCCCCTTAGAGGCAATTTTTGAAGTCGTGGTCTTCCTTATTATTCTTTATTTGGATGTCATGCAGCTATAACTCTCCTCCTCCCATCAATCCGTCTCTCTAACATAAATAATGGGAAATGTATGAATAACTTGAAGGAAACCAGTCTTTTGAAACTCAGTACCTCACTGCTGGTTGGCAGGGCTACAAATAACATCTTCATGAATTCATGTGTTCCAGCTTTGTCCACTAATATCACCCAGTATGGAGAGAAGCTGGAATCCATGTTGTGGGTGCACAAGTTTAGTGTTGTTCAACAACAGAATGACAGTTAAAAACCAAGTGTTACTGTTTCAAATCTTCCTGATTCTATCATAAGGATATCACCATAATGAACACCTTATTCATTCGACAGAACTTCCTAAAGTTTACATGGCCTGTATCCTCCTGACTAGAGTATTAAGTGCTTTATACATTGGGCTACTTGGCACTGAAATTGACAACTTGCAACCATTTCAAATCTATGTGATATGATTATTTATGGAAGTGTTAAGATATCATGGCATTACATTGCTCACCTGTAAGTTTGAATGACTACCTTTTTATCAGTGGGTTATGTATAAAGTTCTCATCATGTTGTTTATGGCCTGTATGACTTCAGTCTCAAAGGGCCTACATAACTGGAAATATCCTACTGGTCTTGCTGAACATTTCTCCCCTTCATTAGGACCTCTTTCATATATATGATAGACATGGTTGTGAGCTGATGGAATTGCTTATACAGCATAATTCATTAATGATAAAGAGATGGAGCAGTTGTATGCCAATATTAAGAGGCTGGAAGTTATCATAATTCAAGATACCTGTTTTCAACAGTATAAAACCAAGTATGAAAGAATTTTTTCATAAGTAGACCAAATGTGTGATGTGAGTTGTCAGCAAAAAATGCAAATTGGAAAGGGATAGGCTGATTACATTAATGGTAAACCATATTCTAGTCCACCTAAAGGCCAGCAGAGGAGAGGTTTGAATTATGAACCTAATACCCCTGGTTATTTAGATCAAAGACCCAATGTAGATTCTTCTGTCCAGAACCAACAGCCTCCTTTGGACCACACTGTATTAAGGCAGTTGTAGAGGGGGAATTTCAGCAATGGATCTGTGAATTATGGCCTCAGTGGCAACAGAGGACATCATCTTACCCCAATGAGAGGTCTCAGTGGAATTGGTAGGTCCAACTCACAACAAAAATTCATTAATGATTATTAAAAATTCTATTGGTGACTTTAATGTGTATAGTTATAGCAGCTTTGAAATAACTGGTGCACATGCAGATTTTTTTAGTAAAGGGTTGACGTTTGTTCCAAGAAACGCTGATCTATCTAAAGTACTTATTGATTTAAAACTCTTTTTAAAGAAATTGAATTTGGCTGCTTTATTTTATAGGTCTACACATCATCAAAATTGTGGCCTGAGAATTCTTAGCACCTTTAATCCAGAAATGCAGGCTACGATAAAAACATTTTGAGGAAATATGTGAGTTGGACATTAGGTTTTAACTTTCACAACCTGTGCAAGAACATGCCCACAATTTGACAAATTTGCAATGTCAAATTACTGGATGACAATAAGGCATCAGGTTCTCTTAGACTTATACAACCCAATAAAGGTGGGGGCTTGACTGTGATGGATCAGGAGGATTATAATCAGATGATGTTGCAGTTGTTATAAGATGGAACTTTTGCAGAAGCATCCATCAATGAGATTAATATTTCTTGTAATAGGGTCGATTATTTTTTGCATGATATGTTAATCCAGGGGCAATTAACATTGGAGTAGTATAATTTTATGTATAATGGTGCACCTAAATTGCCTACTATTGTTGGTGTACCCACAAGTCATAAACACTTGAATAATCCTCCATTTCACCCCATTGTTGATGGTACAAACTCTAAAACTTATTTTATTGCAAAATTTTTAGATTAGTAGTTAAAAAACAATTTACACAAAGTTATACAAGTGTCCTGAGACTCTTCGGACTTTGTATCGAAGTGCAATAAGTCAGGTCCATTTTTGGATGGGAACTTATTAACTGTTGATGTAAAGGACCTTTTTACTTCTATTCCTCAAGAAACTAGGATTGAATGCTTTATGGAGTTTTTTACAGATTATGTATCTATAGGTCTAGATACAATTAATACCTTGTTGCACATTGTTTTATTTAAACATAAACTTGAGCAAGCACAAAGGCACAGAAAGTCATGGGTAATCCAACAGTCTTTATTCTGAAGTGCTTTTCGACTTGCTCACTGGCAGGACTTCATCAGATAAAAGATACAACAGAGCTACATTGTTAAATAGTAAATGGGCATTGCAAACAAATCAAGCATCAAATAATTACCTTAAAGAGGTATTGTTCACTGTTGCATATTGAGATTTGCTGCAATATATAAATGTAGAACAGGTCCCTTAATATAAAAATGTGTATGTATACTGACTCCTGTCTGATAAAATCAAGACAAATAATAAAAATCTTTACAATTAAAGACATTACTGAAAAATATATTGTTGAGAAACATTATAACAAGTACAATACAAAAAGTTGCAATGCAAAGAGTTAATAACTTACGATACAATGCAATAAGTTACCACCCTCCTATATGAACTAAATGCCTACATAAATAAATAAAAAAATGATAAGTAATAAATAATGCAACAATAAGCAAAGGATAAAAAATAAGGCTGAGACCTACCAATCTGGTTTTTAGTTATCTCAGTGATGATGATTCCCCTCCATTTACTGTGGGAAAATGGGTTGAAAATTGTATTGAAACATGTTAAAAAATCATGTGCCTACATTTGTATATGTGTTGAATCATGCTTCAATACATTGAAATGAATTCTTGGAAAGATAACTTCATTGTAAACCAGCAAATGTGGTTTTCACCGCCTCAAATTTCTTAGTTTAAGTATACATGCTAAAGATACACCTTTGTTTAAACCTGGACTAAAACATGACCCAGTACGAAGTTGCCAACATAATTCTTGTTGTTCCAGTAATAAAGAGAAAGGGCCACCACGTGTGTCATCAATAACTGAGTCAATGGCTCTGAATAGAAAAGAATGGTGGGGTACAGAGAGATATGTCTGGCCAAAGTGTTGTCTAAGTTATGGTTTCTTATCTTGTAAAGGTGCTCATAAACACGTTCTCTCAACTTATGATTGGTTTTACCAATGTAGAAAGCGGCACAACTTTGACATTGTGTCACAAAGACAACAGATTTAGACTGGCAAGTATATCTTAAATTAGTCTTATAAACAGTATTCCTGATCACCACATCTTTGCTGTGCTCATATATTTACAGTAGTTGCACATTTGACATCTGTTCATACCACACTTTCAATTTAATACTGGCTTTCTGGCTTCCAATAAACTTTTCAAGTTTGTTCCTTTCATATATGTAATACGGGGACCATTCTCAAACTTTCCAGAGACATGGAAGTCTCTCCTAATTATTTCCCAATTTTTATATAAAATTAACTTAATCTCCTTCACATTACTACTGAAAGGAGTAATCAAGCCGATTGCATATTCGAGTTTACGGTGACAGCTGAAGTCAGTTACTTCAGTATTGTCAGATGTTGAACTAAGGATTGGCCTATACATACCTTGTTCTCTCTTAATACTAACTTCCTCACAAACACCGTCTATCAAGTCATTAGGGTAAACTCTCTTGAGGAACATGTCCTTCAGTTTATTCAGTTTATTTCATTCAAGAAATCAAACTCAAGTGTGACCATACCCGCAGCTCTCACAAATTGTCCCTTGACAACTGACTTTTTCTGGTGCCAAGAGTGACAACTGCTGTAATGAAGAAAGGAATTAGAATATGTATGTTTTCTATAAATCTTCATATTGCCTGGAACTTGATGACATCGCACACTTCCTTTGCAGCAATAGACAAAATGTCTGTTGCAGTGGTTGGGATCTTGATGGTCCTCATCTATATCTTGCCAGGATGTTCTCTCTCTGTAGGTAATGTCCTGCAATGCTGTCAATATCTGATCTGATACTGTCAATTGCATGCAAAAATATGTGTACATCCTTTTCAGCTGTGGTTGCATCTGTGGTATGACACTGAAGTTGCCTGTACATAATGCCAATATGGGGCATTATACAAGGTAAAACAGTCAGCCAAAACTTAAAATTCATCATCTTCAAGTGTTCGCAGTAGCCCATATGCTTCTGCACAGTTGCAGCAGCAGATGGAAACCACTTGTATAAATAATAAAAACACTCTTTACAGCAAATCCAGATTTTCATACATGTTATTTACAGTACAGATATTAAAATTCCACTGTGTTTCAGACATTCATGGCATGCATTGTGCTACTATATTGTCCAGAGCAACTTGTCTTTGAACTGAACATGAGAAAAAGTCTGGAATTTCACCAAGCATTAAAAAATGTCCTTGCTTCAGTATTATGCAGTGCATCTCTTTGTATTACCAGATTAAGTTGGTGGACATAGCAGTGTACATAATAAAAATATTTAAATTCCTGTCTTATGATGGCTTGGACCCCATACTGAACTCCACTCATAACAGATGCACCGACATAACTCTGAGCAACCACGTTTTCATGCTGTACTCCCACTACTTCCTTCAGCTGTTCTCTTATCACACCAGCAATATGCTCTGCAGCCTGTTCAGGTAGTATAAAATATTCCCCAAAATGTTCCTGCTCGTGATCATTGAATTCATAATTGGACACAATGGCAATTTGCCACAGTCTTGCAATATCAATGGTTTCATCTGCAAATGCTGCTACAATTTTGCAGTGCAAATCTCTTTCTTCATTTCTTCTTTACATATTGTTTCCATGCATTCCAGGAGTTCATTCTGAACTGTTTTTGAAGTTTCTTTAAACACAGTTGAACAGAATAACACATAGAACGTTGACAGTCCCAGTGTCTTGAGACGAAACTCACCAAAAAAAATGGCAATTCAGCAGCTGAAAAGTGTGTACAAAAGCCAGTGGAACAAATGAAACAAATGCCTTCAAAAAACAGCGATATCCACAGCCAAACTCTCAGCAGTTAGATAAACTTTTAGAAAGCCAGTGGAACAGATGAAACAAATGAAACAAATGTCTTCAAAAACCAATGGTATCCTCAGCCAAACTGTAATTTTATTAAATGAAACACAGAATAATCCAACAGGTTAAGCGCTTTCACATGCTAAATGGCAAGCTTCCTCAGAACAAGTTGAAACAAACCTCTCAGCACTTAAATAAACTTTTTGGCACCAAAATTCAAAATACACAATGCTTCATATTAAAGGTATATGACACCTAAAAATACACATAGTGCAAAACCTATTATTATAAAAATCCTATCTATGCTAACACACAACGTGAACAAGTACAATGTATAATATATATTATAAAATATAAATCTAAACCTTAAAAATATTTTAGTATTAAATATTTGTATGTATAATGCCTGGGTAATACAGAATAAATTATTACATATCCATCCAAACTGTCCTATAAAAACTATAAGAATCTTAACAATACAATAAAGAATGACCAAAATATATATCTTGTCCTAAATCTACCTATCTATAAAAATATTGCAACAAAATTGTACCATCAATATGATGTGAATATTTCAATATAAATATTATTAAATATAACATTTGGTATGCCTGTTTGTGTCTTATGATCACAAATTAACTGTTGCATATGCCACTAAACCCAAATTCAACCCATAGCTAGCAAAGGTTTAATAGAAATAACGTCATTGAGTCCTGGTGGGGCTGAAATATCCATTAAAACCTGCCACCAATACTCTTTGTATGATAACAGGCCCTTGAAGTCCCCCCCATATCAAGTTGAATACTGTCAATAGTAAGAAACTTGAAATAGTGCCTGTCTCCACATTGTTTGATATATCTAATAAGAACGTTCTTTTCATCTTTTGTCCTGATACTATATAAATGAGAATATATCCATTTATTAAATTTCCTCTCAGTTTTTCCTATATAAAATCCTGAGCATGCCATGCATTTAGCCATATATACAATCATCTTAGTGCAACAATTACCTTGTTTGAATATTATTTTTGTACTATTTATATTTTCCAATGTTATACATTTTCCTGAAGAATGTGACTGCACTGTTTACAACTACCACATTTTTTTAGTATATAATATATATATATATATAGTATATAATTTGTGATCATAAGACACAAACAGGCATACCAAATTTTATATTTATTTATATTTATATTCAAATATTCACATCATATTGATGGTACAATTTTGTTACAATATTTTTATAGATAGGTAGATTTAGGATAAGATATATATTAATTACTTAACTGACAACTCATATCCACATTTCCCAATATTGCTAGACTCAGTTGGTTGTCAAAATATTTAGCAGATGGTTCATGTTTCTAGCTTTTCTACCATTTTCTTCAGCTCATTCACACCCTTTAATGCCCAGGTATCTCTTCCACTAAACAATAAGCATGGGAAGCAGTGCAAACTGTTTCCTCACACACACAGATCCAGGTGTGCTAGTCACAGACTATGCTGCTGAAGCTGTATGTGTATGTTCTTGACCTACTTTTAACTGCAACTCCATCTTGAGATCAGGTGTGGGTTTTGCTGTCCTCTTGGTTTTTAACTTCTCATCATAAGTCAAGTCTGTAATGTTAAACAGATTTTAGATATGCCACTGAAAAAGTTTGCTCACTCATGTTGGTGTTGTGGTGGTGGTGACCCAGAAGTAAACATATTATAGAAATGATTAAGTGCCACTGTTGTTTACATTTTAAGCACAGCATAGTGTACAGTTTTCATTTAATTAACAACTCTCCATGCCTATGACCTACCTAATACTAATACTAATAGTATCTGTCATGCTCTTTCCAGGATTAAAATAATAATAATAATAATAATAATAATAATAATAATAATAATAATAATAATAATAATAATAATAACAATAATAATAATAATAATAATGCTGATAATTATTATTATTATTATTATGACTATGCTTTTGTTAATGCATTTTTTGATGCAACACTGTCACAGCTTGCATTCCATCTTGTTTTCCCAAATACACATTAGTGCTGCAAAGCCAGAACTAAAAGAATAAAACAACAAGGCCAACCATTTCATTGCCCACTCCAGTTTCTGCTTTGATCCTTCCAGCATTAAAATAATAATAGATTTGTATTAGTTTAATTTTTCTGCATAGAGACGGTAGTCACAACTTGTATGCCTACCTAGTCTTACAAAGCCAGAATTGCAACAGTAAACAGCCAGGCCTGTCATTTCTTTCTCACATTGGCATAGCCCCCATCCCAATTGCCTACCCAAACTACAAGGTTTCAACCTAGAAAGTAAAAAAAATGAAAAAAGAAGACAACAGCTACATTACTGCATTGCTCTCACATAAACATTAGCCAAAGCTCAGTGCTTGTACTCACTCCTTCTTACTCCACCCAAATGCACAGAAGTCTTGGAAAGGCAAAATTACAGCAGTAAATAGCAGGGCCAGTCATTTCATTTACAAACAGCACTCCCTTGCCTGTTGGGTCTTTATTATAAAGGTGAAGCTTTAAGTAATCAGATACCTAAAGTTCGACACCTAAACAGCGATAGCTGTAAACATCGAATGGCCACTTCCGCAAATTCTTTCATAGGGAAAAAATTTGCTTGGCCAGAAAGAAAAACATTTCAAACCCTAATCGAGTGGGAGGTTTTGCTTCCCACACCCCCCATGTTGGGGGTTGTGCCCCCACCCCCTAACTAAATATACCAATGTTGAAATTGCTCTATAGTGGAGAACAGGGCATATTCCCGATAACCGCCAAGCAACAAAGCTATAGCGCCAAAGATTTCATCCATAAACAACCAACATATCAATGGTTGACCTAAAGTATCTGCTTTGACCCTGCCAGGTTAAAATTAAAATAGCAATGATTTCATTAATTTAATTTGTTGACAGAAATGTTAGTCACAGCTTGTGTGTGCCAACCAAGAACACATTTCATTTTTTACTTTACTTTTGTTTACTCAGGTTTCAACAACTGGCTTTAGTAAAAAAAAAAAAAACTTTTCAGCATATGTCTGGGGAGAAAAGCAAGCATTTTTAAACAGGCATTCAGTATATATATGAACAGATATGAAATAATATACATTTAGAATTACTCATACACTTGGTAATTAGATTGCATTCATTTGAAAGTACAGAGAGAAAGCTGTTACAGTTTTGCAAAGCTGGAAGCCGGAATTACAACAACAGCAAATTGCAGGGGCAGTTGTTTCATTCACACAAAGCCTGGATGCCCCATTATCTTCCCCATCCACAGCATCTGATTTGATTTTGTGAGATTAAAAGACAAAAAAAGAAAAAAAACTGATGACACTAAGTATTTTTTTTCTTCATATAAGCAATACTCAAGAGTTCAGAGCTTTTGGTCAGTCTTACTTCACTCAAATGCAAATTACACTTGCAAAGCAAGCCAGAACTACAACAGTAAAGGCCAGTCATTCAATTCACACATAGGCATTGTCCCTATCCTAATTACCTATACACAGAATCTGCTTCGAGTCTGCAAGGATTAAAATAATGAAAAGAGAAGACCACAGTTATAATACTGTATTTCTTTCACATCACGTAGTCAAGAACTTGCAGGTTATCCTACTTCAGTTCTCCCATACACCATTTATTCATACAAGAGTAGAGTTTTCTTCAGCAACAAAACATTGACAAACCATCCTAATGTATCTTGACTGAAAGATATTAGGTTAAAACAATACACATGTCATCCACAGACAGTCCCCAGAACACACTGCAGACCTATTATCTGTTTAAACCCTGCCAGGATACTAATTATATTAGAAAATAAACATCCACAAGCAGCCTGCAAAGCACAATTCTTCCCTAGTATCTGATTAACTCTGCCAGGATATTATATATTTTTTTATTTGACATTTGTTTACTGGGGAGGTCTGACAGGACTGGAAGTTCATTTTTAGCAGAGGTCTGGGGAAAAAAATGCAAAGAGCAATTAAACAATAATTTACATTTTACAAAGAAGCATAAAAACAGACCCCAGGTTCAAAAAACTCTGTGCAGGAATAGTGTTATTCCTATATGGAGTGAGTGGTGTTCACATCCGCATAGCCATCTCAGCAGCGCACATTTCATATTAATGAAGGTGTGCTACTGAGAATGGACCTGTGGACATGAACACTGAATGAGTGCAAGGGATGCGTTGTATTAGTGCTCTCAGATCCAACATTCCCCCTGCACTTTTTAAATGCTTTCAGTGTCCACAGACACTGAAAGACACTAATAACAGTAAAACAGTGTTCACGGGCACTGAAATAGTTAATATGAGTATAAATAAATTCAGGGGGTGTATGACAGGTATCGTCACACACCCAATGCATTGTGAAAATGCCGTATGGCACTTTACAATGCATTCAGTGTCCATGGACACTAAAAGCTGGAGTGGGAATAGGAAGCAATGCAGGGGGTGTGTGACAGGAACTGTAACACCCCCCCCCCCACTGCATTATCAAAGTGCCATATGGCACTTTACAGTACAAGTGTGTCCTCAGGCATACTGCCATACCTGTAAACCTCTGAGTGTCTAAACTCTGGACAAAGGGAGACCAAATGGGGGGACATAGGTCCAAAAATAGGGAAACATTTTAAGTACAGCTCTCATAAACTTAGAAAGTTGATACAGGAACAGGGTTCATATTAACATACATTTTCTAAAGGATTAGAAGTCTGAAGCTCAAATGTATGCCATTATTTAGTGACATCAGTCCTGAGACCATCCCACTTATTTGCAGAAAACCAGAAATGGTATGAGGAACAAAACATAAATATGAGACAATCATCTGGACAGTCTATGAAAATCTGGAAAGTTGAGAGGTATGCACACACCTCAACTTCTTCCACCAAGAAATTTGGATAACACCATGAAATAAACATGGGACAACAAAAAGAGGGCAAATCTAAAACATATTCCACATACAAACTTAGAAGGTTGATAGAATGACAGGTAGTGCATTGCCAAATGTGAATCAACATTAGTATTAATATATGTAATTAAAGGGGCTGCATACATTTTTTTTCTGTTATAAGTGAAGCTTAAGCATAGCTGAGTGGGTTTCCACATCACAGTGCTTTGCTCAGCATTGCTTAAACATCTGATAGGAGCTAAATACAAATGTATAGCTAAAATCATCAACAGCGAGATAGCATAGTGGTTAGAGTTCAGCTTTGTATGCAGTGTTTCACTGTTTGAGTACCAAACCAGGCCCTTCATTTTTACATGGGAAAGCATTGTTATTTTTTTTTTTTCCTAAAATGATGTAGTATTTGATATTTGTTAACCAGGGTAGTGTAGCTGGTAAACAATTAAAGTGTCAGTGGATATAATGTGAAATAACCCATGTAAACACAAGTGTCCCATGCAGTATAGTCACATTCCAAGGTAATGTAATGAAAGCACAAAGGGGGATGTCATGTAAATTAAATCATATACAATTAATATGTCAGCAATGATTAATTAATTAGCAATTCTGAAATATTTCTAAAATGAGAACTGAGCAATGCTTAGCAATACTTATCTCTGTATGAGCATAACTTAGAAATCTCATTCTAAGCAGTATTCAGCCTAGCTGAGTGGATTTGCATACCGCTAAGCATTGCTCAGCAGTTTCTGGCTTTGCATGCAGTGATTCACTGTTTGAGTACCAAACCAGGCCCTTCATTTTTACATGGGAAAGCATTGTTAAAATTCTTTTTTTTTTCTAAAATGATGTAGTATTTGATATTTGTTAACCAGGGTAGTGTAGCTGGTCCAAAATTAAAGTGTCAGTGGATATAATGTGAAATCACCCATGTAAACACAAGTGTCCCATGCAGTATAGTCTCATTCCAAGGTAATGTAAGGAAAGTACATAGGGGCATGTCATGTAAATTAAATTATATACACTTAATAATATGTCAGCAATGATTAATTAATTTGCAATTCTGAAATATTTCTAAAATGAGAACTGAGCAATGCTTAGCAGTATGTGCATTACTTAGAAGTCTCATTCTAAGCAGTATTCAGCCTAAATGAGCGGATTTGTTCACTGCTAAGCATTGCTCAGCAGTTTCCCCTTTAAGCACTGCTCAACTCAGCTTAGCATGTTTGTGCACTGCTGAGCTATGCTCAGCATTTTTAAAAATGGTCCAGTGATGGCACAAGGTGGGAATATGACCTTATTTAAACTGTAAAGTTGGGGAATACAGACAGAACCTGTTGTACTTTGATCACTGCAAGAGCTATGTCTGGCATTGGAAAGGGACCATGCTTTTGGGTGCAGCTCTGGGGCATCTTTGAGTCCAGGGTCATGGCTGGTCTCCTTGTTAAAGACCATGATCACAGACTGCTGCAGTGCCAGTACCAGGGCCCGCAGTACAACGCAGAGGCCTGGGACCATCTGGCACATAATCTCACCCATGCTACTGGAAGCTCCTGAACTGGTGAGCAGGTATGGCATCATTATACTGACCTAAAGCATAGGAAGGGGGTGCTCTTGGCCCAATGGATCCAAGAAGCTCAAGATGAGGATGCCCCAGTGTTGAGTAAGTATCTCACCCATATTAGTACCAAAATCTAAACTGAGTATGTGATAGACATGTATGCTTAAAACATATTTTCCCCTTCAGCTGCAAAAGAGAAGGCTAGCAATCTTGAGGCCCATGCTGACAGACTCGCAAGGTTGCGACAAGAGATTGGTGAGTACAGATTTATCTTGCAGTATATAGTGTAAGAAATAAGGAGTACATTGTTTACTGCCAGTAGGTATAGTGTGCTCTGAGTGTACTGAATAAATAAAAAAAGTTTTTCAGACCAATAAAGATCTCCAGGATAAGCAGTAGTAATGAATGCAGAATATAAACAATAAGAAAGCACTGCATCATGCTACACAAATAAAGATTTATACCACAGACTGTTGTGTTTAATCTGTTTTTTTTTTTTGTTGAAGAAATAGAATATATAAAACAAGATGTAAATGAAATATGAAATATGTCCTGCACTAACATCTGAACCTTGATTAGTAATGTATAATGGATTACAGTATATCCCCTGCAGCATTGCATTGTGTTAACCTTTGTATTTCGGATCAATGTAGTCCTGAATGTGGGTATGCTGATGCAGGCAAGTATGAGAGTGTAATAGGTGGAGACCACAAATATATGATGTCCAAATGTATACGGGTCCTCTATGCAATCCAGCACCCTGCTGTTCTCTGTAGGGTTTACACATCTTTTAGGGGATAAATGTGTACACCTGCTTTCAAAGGATTAATCACAGTACAAGAACCATCTGTCAGGCATGTATGTTCAAATATCACAAGAGTCTTTGGTGACACTGCAGTTAGATTACAAGGTCAGACTGTCTAACCAAGTGAGTATAATGCAGAAATCAGTCAAGCAGCAGCCAGTGGTTCCCCAGTAGCTCATTGTGTTGAGAAATAGAGATATTATTTTTTGCAAAGACCACGGTTTGAATCCAGGGAGTAGAACTAAGATGTGTGAATATTTACAGACAAGTAATCCTGAATATGTGTGCAAATAGTCAAGTAGTGTTGACAGATATTTTCTCCACAGGTTTTACAGGTAAATAAATGATTGTAGTAGCTGTATGATGGGTATACTAATAAACTCTGCGTCCAAATGTTCAAGTGTCCAACCCCATGCCTACAAATGACAGCAGGATAGGTACATACACCATGAGCTCTTCCCTATACCTGTTTCTGAAGTGTCATGCTGACATGGCTAGTGGTCACTGTTGCCAATAACCTTGGACACAGATATGAATCTAGTTAAAGAATGCCAGTAGCACACTCACACAACATCAATGCAGGCTATACCTTGTTAGTCATATATATAACTCTGACATGTACGAGTATCCTCCAATCATGTACTCAGAGTACTCCTACTTTGCCCCATTCCAGCTTGACAGCTTAACAGTTATGTATGTGCTACAGAAGCTATGGGCTACAGGTATATGTAAAGTGATGGCAGGCCTGTAGAGTATTGAACAGTACTGTTGTAAAAAATAGAAGCCTATGCATTTGTTAATGGACTGTTCTTTCCTCCCCTCACCCCTTATCTGCATCAATAATTATTATCCATATACTACGGGTATGTTGTTCTAAAAATCTAATGTTGGGACTTGTGTTCTATTATCGTTCATAATTTTAATTGTTTACATATTAGCATATCTTATTCAAATACCAGTGTTGGTAGACACACATTTAACTGGCATGCTGTTAAAATTTTGACTGTTATTCCTTATAACCATATGCTCTGTTTGCTATGCAATTATATGAATTTCACTGTTCTTGGTTAATTGGAACACCCATGCATGCTGTTCTAACTAATTTTGAAATGTTTTGTTCATGATTAATCAATACATTTTGTAAAACCTCAACACCATAGCACGTTTGGGAAGGACGATCCCGGTGGATCCACCTGTCCCACCTCATCTGGCTATGGCACCAGGCTCCAGCATGTCTGGGACCCAACCCAGAACTGTCCCCTCCATTGGTCCTACACCACCCTCGAGTGGAACCACCTCAGGGGATGGGGCCTGTCGCCACCTGGGTGCAAGCGAAGAGAGGAACCAGTGGCCTGCAGGAAGTTCCCGGGTATGGTGTGCAGTGTCATCCATTCAGAATTGGATGTACGCCAGCCCCAGATTGAGGGCAAACTGGAACACATCAAGGGGAAGCCTGCTTCAGTTGTCCAGCCCCCAGCACTGACACCTTTGGGGCTGTGAAAGTGCAGTGATGACTGCCCATGGGTGGGGATCTCAGTCCCACTGTATCCATTTGGGGACTCATGGGCCTCTGATTCCCTACCACCCTTCTTGCCCAAGGTGTTTACCCCCCCTTATATGTCATATACCACCCCTGTCTGCTGTCTTGTGTGTCTTGTCTGTCTGTGAATGCAACCTATCCTACCCAACCTACCTCCCTAATTATACCTACAGCTCTTCCCCAACATCCCCCTCTCACTGTAAAAAAAAGGGCATCTGTCCCGCAAAAAAATCATTGCCCTATACATAGCTCTATATTTCGCCCCATGTACAGTGATGTGACTCAATCTATCCTCAAATTGCTTTACAAATGTATGCTGCCAACACTCCTCTCTGTGAGGTGTGAGGCTGTAAATTCCAAATTTTCCACATCATTCACAGTTGTTGCTGCAGAAGAAATGTTGAGCTATGGTCCTTTCCTAAACCTGTCCTGCACATCCCTAGGTGCTTTTCTTAATGTTTTACCCCCTGCTCACCCCATTTCACCACTTTCCTATCACCCTTTTATTCTTTTCTTTTTTTGAAATTAAACTGGGTTTAAGTGGGAATAAGCAGCACTAATCGAAGCCAAGTAGGACTAAGTGCCCTTGGCATCGCTTAGTGTCAGGCAAACCTGTGCAAACCCACTTACAAATGCTTAAAACTGCTTTAATCACTGCGTCTCAATCAGGCTCTGTTCTGCCCAGCAACAAAATCATCAGTGCTGGCAAGTCCTGATTCCAGGACCCTATGCACTACAGTCAGATCAACATACCACTATGCCATATGAGCTGTGAAAATGTATCGGGCTTTTACAAACATATCATACATTACAGTCATTTAACATGAGGGGAAAAATACACATCCCTGGCAAGTCGTAAACCCAGGACCCTGTGCACTACAGTCACAGCAGCTACCACTACTCCACATGAGCTGTGAAAATTAGCAATATTTCAGTAAATATATCATGCAGGATAGTCATCCAACATAAGGGAAAAACCTGTGGAATTAGTGATGTTATTGATATATATATATATATATATATATATATATATATATATATATATATATATATGTGTGTGTGTGTGTGTGTATGTGTGTGTGTGTGTGTGTGTGTGTGTGTGTGTGTAAATATATATATATATATATATATATATATATATATATATATATATATATATATATATATATCAATCTGGACAAAGCTTAACAAAGTGTGGGAAAAAGGCCAACAAATATGGACATATTTTAAATATGGAGTTTGTAAACTTAGAAATTTTCTAGAGTATGACAGTGTGTTTTAATATATATTTTCTGATAGATTTCAAGTCTGAAACACAAATGGTTGTCATATAGTGACATCCCAGTGATGTGTCAGAAATCCGCAACAGTTATGGGGAACAGACCAAAAATATGAGCCACACATCTGGACATTCTATGAAAATCTGGACAGTTGAGAGGTATGAGTGCAGTCATGTAACATAAGGGAAAAATTACTGAGAGCTGCCGACCAGTTCACCCAGTACCTTCTGATTTACAGTCAGACCAACACAACATTACACCTAATCAGCTCTGGGGAACTGCTCATGTATTTGCACATATATCATGCACTACAGGGAAGTAACTGTAGGGAAAAACAGACATTGGTGAGAAATTGTCTACCAACAACCATTTTCACCACAGTCACAGCAACATACCAGTAGACCAACTGGCATTTAGAGAATAATGACTGTTTGAACAAACATATCCTGATTGTCAGTCACACACTACTCCTATATATACTACCCCAAGTCACAGTGTACGTAGAATCCTGAGGTGTTAAGGGACATGTCTCAGTCTATTTAACTGTGCCATGACTTTGTGTCCTAGCCTACACCATACAGCTATATGAGCACCTACATAGCTGTATGGACTCAGCAATACCTGACTGGACAAAATCATCTCCCACAAGGTAGATTAATCCTCTGTGGTGGACAGCAGCAATACACAAACCCCATAATAGGTGGAAATATTGACTGTACAGGGCCAAGGAGGGGCAGGTGCCAAATAGGAAGCAATCTCACTTTTGTCTGAACAAGCAAATAAGGTCATAGGTGAATTACTCTAAGGATAACTTTGATTGCAGATTGGACACATCCAACAAGGCCAATCACAAGGCCATCCACACATATGTCTCTAATCTCAGAGGCAACCCCCAAATTTGCTCTGTACTGGTGGGCAATAACACCAAATATACATATGCCATAGGTATAGCTGGGTCTATGACAAACGATCGAAAAGTAATTTCCATGAACGACATATAGATAGAAAATGCTGTTAATCGAAATTGGTTTTGTGAGGGCTGCACCCCCCCACCCTCTGATAAATATTTATTCCAAATCTGAGATCGCACTATAGTGAGGAAATGGCAAATTTAGCAATCTTCACTGTATCAAGATCTCACAACACCACTTTCGAATAATGGCATTGTCTATCTATATGCCATTCGCAGAAATTACTTTTCAATTGGTAGTCAGAGACCCGATATAGCCAACCTGCTGCAGACAGGTTAAATGAAAACCTGATCCTCCTGTCCTCCCATCAGTAAAAGAGGACATGCACAGCACCTGCCCCCACCCATCATCAGGGAACAGGTCTGTAATGCCCTCACAAGAGCAACAAACTGAAGTCTCTATGGCACCTGATAACTTCCCTGGCTGCATCCTTCATGAACTCAGAAATGAGCTCTCAGCTCCATTACACACTGTAGCCAACCAACATCTGAGCACCAGTGTTATTCCCATCTGCATGTAGGACAGCCACTGTCACCCCCTCGACACAAAGGTGGAGCATCCACTGACCCAGCCAATCATATGCACATCAGCTTAACTAGCCTGATCTGCAAGACCATGGAAGGCATTATCAAGGACCTTATAAACAGGGACATAGGCAACCTCAAAATGCTTGAGCCAACACAGTTTGTTATTGTCAAAGCAAGATCAGGCCTGTTAAATCTGGTCAACTGCTTTGAAGCGGTCA